>NC_030685.2:49864799-50164799 GCF_000004195.4 Xenopus tropicalis
GGAGGCTCTTAGGGCTGATTCTGATTGGTTCTACCTATGTACCTTTTGTATTGCTGCCTCAACTCGCGTCTCATGAGGCGTTTCAACTCGCCTCATGGCAGCTACGCCCCTGTACCCAGTATACAGACTCCCATCTGATTGGTTCTTCTCAGTGTCTGAACATAACAGTAGCATAGTAAGTTAGGTTTAAAAAAGACACACGTCTATTAAGTTCAAGCTTATCTGCCTATATATAACCTGCCTAACTGCTAGTTAATCCAGAGGAAGGCAAAAAAACCCATCTGAAGCCTCTCTAATTTGCAGCAGAGGGGAAAAAAATCCTTCCTGACTCCAAAATGGCAATTGGCCAGTCCCTGGATCAACTTGTACTATGACCTATCTCCCATAACCCTGTATTCCCTCACATCTTATCCACATTCTCCAGCTAAACCCACAATTGCACCCACAGGGTTAGCACCCCTACCAGTATTGTTCATGTAATGTCATTATCCAATGTTTTGCTGCAAGCTAAAAATTGTGCAGGAAAAAAATGTTATGCACCTTTATACTATAGACAATGGCACACACGCAGGTGGCAAAATGCTTATTTTATTATCTGAAATGGTGCAGCGGGTACATTATGACTTATAATACAAACGTATAATGCATCAGGTTACAAAAGTGACATCACTAAACTCAGTTTATAGAGTACTTTTTGATTTCTGGACAACAGCTATCTAATTGATGTTATCTGCAATTATTTTGTATAATGGTTTTAGTAATTTGATTTATGCATTGCCTTTGGTGATCAGGGTCATACTGAAGCTAACTGTGTAGCTTGGCAAACTGCGAATTTTGAAACTGCTGTTATTGCTAAAGGAGGATTTGAACTAATTGGATAGATACATTTGGTCAGCAGTTTGCCGTTGAAGTTGACCTTGAAAGAAAACATTGACCTTCTTCTCTATATGCTCTTGGGTTTTATTGGGAGAATCATAACACTTTGTTACATCTCTCAGAACCTTTTCATACCTGTTGTCAAGCAGGGAGCAGATGTAAACTCTTAGTCACCAAGGTCATATTTTCCCTTAATACCTAAAGCATGGTTTTCGAATAAGCTGTATTTGTCAGCATTGCTACAGAACCGGCAATATATATATATTCATATAATAGGTTCACAGAAAATGTAAAAATCAAAAATAAAAATCAAATGAATTGGGATAAAACTGAGAAATAAATGATAATGTTTTACTGTTTAGGAGATTGAGAGATAGAGTATAGGGATAGAGTATTTAGAACTGCAAATTTTGATGTCATATAAAAACACCTTGTTGATACTGGTATGGGACTGTTTCCCAGAATGGTTGGCACCTGGGTTTTTGGATCATCATACCTAAAGTCTACTAAAAAATCATTAAAACATAAATAAATAGTAAATCATAATTGGAGCTTTCTGGATAATGGGTTTCCAGGTAAAGGATCCCCTACCTGTATTTATTATGTCTTTTCGGACAGGGAAAGTATTAGCACCTCATCTAATTGTTGGGCCATCTCCCATAGACTCCATTAAAGGCTAATAATTCTAATTTTTAAAAACGATTTCCTTTTTCTCTGTAATAATAAAACAGTACCTTGTACTTGATCCCAACTAAGATATAATTAATCCTTATTGGGGGCAAAACAATCCCGATGGGTTTATTCAATATTTAAAGTGGACCTGTCACCCAGACATAAAAAGCTGTATAATAAAAGCCCTTTTCAAATAAAACATGTAACCCAAAGTCATTTTTTTATTAACACATCTATACCTGTTATATAAGCATTTAAATGTCCCAGCTGTCAATCATATATTGCCTGACCCTCCTCTATGCCTTAGGCATAGGGGTGGGGCAGACAGTTACTTTCACTTTCAATTCAGAACTTCTTAGATGTCACTGCACTCCTCACATTCCACCTCCCACCTTACCATCTAATTTTGTAACTAGTGCATGGACATGGGTATCAGGTCCCACCATACTGGCACAGAAACAAGATTTTGGAAGGATACAAAGCTTGCCTTAATAACAGTGTCCACAAAATGGAGCCTGTCTGTTTTCTGCAATTGTGAATTCCAGTGCTGAAGGAAGTAAGTTTAAAATAATTTATATAGTGTAATTAAAGTTTATTTTGCTTGACAAACACAATAGAAAACAATTTGTAATTATTTTTTAGGGTGACAGATTTAAGTTATGGAAATCCAAATTACGGAAAGATCCCTTATCCGGAAAACCCCAGGTCCCAAGCATTCTAGATGACAGGTCCCATACCTGTTCAACAGATAGTAGTTAGACATTCCATTGAAGTTTTAATTGCCACATACGCTTTTTGTAATTATACAGTTTCATTGGAAATCTAACTGCATATATATTAGGTTATACCAAATTGACAGTGGATTTTGCTTTAAAGGAGAAGGAAAGGCAAAGTCACTTGGGGGTGCCAAAATATTAGGCATCCCCAAGTGACTTAAATCACCTACCTTTTACCCCAGGCTGGTGCCCCTTTTCGAAGACAATAGAACCAGCCCGGGGTAGCTCCAGCGCTTCCCCCTTCCTGTTCGCTCGCGCGTGCGCGCATGCGCAGTAGAGTGTAAAAGCTGAACTTTTAACAGAGAGTCGGATCTTCACTCTAATGCGCATGCGCCGGTCCCGGGAATTTGCCGGCAAAACGTAGCCGGAAGGAGGAAGTGCTCTGCTACAGCTACCCTGGGCTGGTGCTGTTTTCTCCTAACGGGCACCAGCCCGGGGTACAAGGTAAGCGATGAACTAACATTTTGGCACCCCCAAGTGACTTAGCCTTTCCTTCTCCTTTAAAATGTGGGTAGATACAGCTATTTTATAAAGGGTGCCTAAATATGGTAAGGGCCTTCGTCTGTAAGCTCCATTATGGCAAGCCCTAATGGAAATGTGGAATATGTAGATGCTTTATTAATAAATGATAATCTATGTCTATGAAGATTTTCATTCATCCAGGTCATGGTATATCTAGTATAAATAAATCTAAAGCAACTGGACTTGTTTAGTAATCATTGAAGACGTTTCACTACTCATCCGAGCAGCTTCTTCAGTTCAACTGACTGGTATGGGTACAAGTTTTTGTCTCAGTGTGTTGCTAGGTTTGAAAAACCTCATCCCTGTGTTTTTCAAACCTAGCAACACACTGAGACAAAAACTTGTACACCCAAAGGATCCAACACCAAAGGAAAAACAAAGCAATGTTGTATACGCAGTCCAGTGTAGCGAGGAGTGCACCGACCTTTACATTGGTGAGACAAAGCAACTGCTCTCTAAGCGAATGGCTCAGCATAGGAGGGAGAACACTTCAGGCCAGGACTCTGCTGTCTTTCTACACCTAAAAGACAAGGGACACTCCTTTGAAAATAGCAATGTCCAAATTTTGGACAAAGAAGACCGCTGGTTTGAAAGAGGTGTAAAAGAGGCCATTCATGTCAAAGTGGAGAAACCATCCCTTAACAGAGGCGGGTGACTTCGACACCATCTGTCTGCTACATACAATGCTGTTCTAACATCTGTACCCCGGCAGTTTTCAGAACTCTTCACACATCCATTCATGCAACTCTAACAAGTAACACCTGTTTGAAGAGTTGCATGATACTTTGGTAATCCTTTCAAAGTAACTCCACAGCATTCACACCTCTGTGAGTTTCAGATGTCACCTTTCTGAAGAGTTACATAGTGCCATTGTGATTGGATTAGTGGAAGAGTATATATGCTGAGGACTTCCCATACCAGTCAGTTGAACTGAAGAAGCTGCTCGGATGAGTAGTGAAACGTCTTCAATGATTACTAAACAAGTCCAGTTGCTTCAAATTTATTTATACTAGATAAATGATAATCTAGTATTCTGATTGGCATTTGGCAAGAGTGCAGGATACTGAAAGAGAGGCTTAGAATGTGAAAAGAGATCAGCAGGGTACCAGAAACAGTACACTTGACTGTAAAAGACATCAAAGGTGAGGAGGTAAGAGTAGGGGTCATCGCAAAACCTCAGGTAAGTTATTTCATTGCCAAGCCTTAGGTATGTTATTGTTATTGCAAAGCCTTAGGTAAGTCCTCTCTTTTAAGTTCAACCACAAAAAAATAAAGCATTAGGTGTTTAGGGCTGAGGCCTAAAGGAAAGTAGCAGAAAGATACTCATCATACAGTTGCCACTGGACTACATATACAGATATGTGCTAAATACTTCATTTATCTAAATGATTTGTAGTTATTGTAGATGCTTTACAGGTTTATATGATGTAAAAAATAAAACAAATTAAATTAAATTATTTGTTAATATTAATTACAAATTGTTCATGGCACAAAAAAATTATTGTGTGATTGCTGAATAGAGATGTAGCGAACCTCACAAAAAAAGTTCGCGAACCCGTTCGCGAAAACTTCTGCCAAAAAGTGTGAACTTTTGCGAACTTTGCGAACCCCATAGACTTCAATGGGAAGGCAAACTTTAAAACCTAGAAAAGCCATTTCTGGCCAGAAAACTGATTTTAAAGTTGTTTAAAGGGTGCCATGACCTGGACAGTGGCATGCAGGAGGGGGATCAAGGGCAAAAAATTCTCTGAAAAATACGTTGTTGACACAGCATTGCGTTTTGTGCTGTAAAGGGCAAAAATCACACTACATTTCTAAACTTGTGTAATAAACTGCTTTTACAAGGACTATTGGGTTACAGCAGATGAGATCAGCAGGACAGCTGCCCCAGCAGCTACATACAGAGCAAGTAGATTACTAGTCAGCAAAGCTACCTAAACTGCCCCTCAAATCCCTGCACAGCTCTCTCCCTATGCTAACTCATCAAGCACACACAGGCAGAATGTAAAATGGCTGCTGGGCTTCGGTTTATATATGGAAGGGGGTGGTTCGGGGGTGGTCCAGGAGGGAGAGCTGCCTGATTGGCTGCCATGTATCTGCTGGCTCTGGGGTGAGAGGTCAAAATTTGGCTCCAGCTAAGGCGAACCCAAAATTGCGAACATCACAAAGGGGCTGATTTACTAACCCACGAATCCAACCCGAATTGGAAAAGTTCCGACTTGAAAACGAACATTTTGCGACTTTTTCGTATTTTTTGCGTTTTTTTCGGCGTCTTTACGAATTTTTCGTTACCAATACGATTTTTGCGTAAAAACGCGAGTTTTTCGTGGCCATTACGAAAGTCGCAAAATACCGATCATTACAAAAAAAACGCAATCGGACTCATTTCGACCCGTTCGTGGGTTAGTAAATGTGCCCCTAAAAGTTCGCGAACTTGCGAACACCCGATTTTCGTGCGAATTAGTTAGCCGGCGAACAGTTCGCTACATCTCTATTGCTGAATTGTAAAACTTTTGACCTGTCAGCCCTAAATATTCTGCAGGAGGCTTGCATGTGGCCTGCTTTACAATTAAAGATATACAAACCCTGTGGGTATAATTAGCTGTTTTTCCACTGTTCCCCTAAATGCTCTACTTAGATGCGTCTACAGTTTACTTTTGTATTTTACAGGTCCACCAATAGGAATGTTGTATCAGTTCCTGCACTAATGTGCCTGACAATATGGAATATACTTGTTAGGCATCTTGTTTAAGCTTCTGTTGCCTCTTAGGACCCAACTACACCATCGGTATCAATCTTTTCAATGATAATGATTTCTCTCCTTGTATAAGCAGAATCATCATTCTAAATCATATTAATACAGGGATACAAAGCCAAATTTTGGGCAAGGCTAATATGCTTGCCAACACTTTATGATGAATGCTAATGTATGACTTCCTAACCCAATTTACCTGCAAACAAGTATGCAATTTAAATGGAAACCATTGGTTCAAGAAGATAATAATACAATGCAGCTTCCTTAATGGTGGATTTGTATTAGCATCAAGGAATTTAAGACAATAGCATACAGAGATGCATCTGGTGCTTTGACCTCTGCAGGTATTTTCTCGCTCAGAACACCTGAACAAAAACCCTACCTACAAATGGCCAATAATAATGACAAGTTTCTCCACAGGTGTTCTATGTGCAACACTGAAGCAGACACAGTAGTCCCAGGAACATAAAATTTGAGCAATAATAATAAAATAATGAAAATTAACTGGAGTGGTGCTATGGATTAATATTAGATATAGAACCGTTTATTAATGGTGGGTCATGTTTGCCTGATAAGACAGATTAGAAAATACACTCCATCTAAATGTTCCACCAACCCTGTTTTTAGCATTTTGGAATTTAAGTGCAAATTTATTAAGTATCGTAGCTTGCATTTAGTTGAAAAGGTGTAAAAAAAAAACATGACAATGTAATCGTGTTTGCATTCTTTTCCATTTATAATATGTTTTTTCACGCCACCTAGAACCTGGCAAGCTTTTTATCTCTTAAAAAAAAACCTTGTTAAAAAAAAATCATGTCTGAGAAAACCAGTGAGCAAGATCTTTTGCATGATTTTTATGTAAATTCTGCTGAACCTGCCCCGAGTGTTCAGTGAATGTAGGTTGACCTTTTATGGAACATTTCATATAAATTGCTTCTAAAAACAAGACATATAGGAGCACATTGCCCACTGAAAAAGTAAAAACTATTATGAATTGTAGGAAAATTATTTACTAATTTAAAAAAATGTTTTGTCATCAGACAGAAAGGACTGCTAGAAAAATACATGCGTGTGACACATGTATTTTCATTAATGTACAAAAAGGTTGCTATTAGACTTGGTTAAAAAACAAAAAGCTCTTCCCTAGTAGGTGATAGTAAAAAGAATAGTATTAAAAGGCATTTTCTCTAAGATTGGCCTATAATGCTTTTGTTTGCAAATTATTGCAAGGCCCCTCTGGCAGTAAATGCGTACGAGTAGTATTCCTGAGAATTAGAGCTTTAAAAGGAACCCTTCTACCTTTTTCCCTAAACAGAAATGACTGAGAAAATGAGAAATAATATGCACATCTCAAGGAAAGAAAATACAATTAGAGTAGAAGGGATACTGAGAACAGAGGGTCAAAGCGATAACAAATTGGTCATTATATGCTAAGGGATGCAAAAGCCGGTAAAAACGAAGTGAAATTGAGGCAGTGTCTGTTAAGCTACAGTGTAGATGTAAGTATAAAATGCTCCACAAGTCTTGTAATTGAGAATATCCATCAAGAGTCTGACAGCTATTGTAGCATTTCCAGGAGCGATAAAACTTGAATTTATTTCACTTCGGCAAAAGGGACCGGTATCACCTTCTGGCGGCTTTAATGAAATGCCATAAAACTTCAGGGAGAGAAAATGTGCTGTAAAGTAATAAAAAGGTATTCCTAGGTAGATTGTTTGTGGAAGCGTTATAGTAAAGAGAAGCTCTGCCGGAGTGAAAATTAAGAAGCGTGGCCTACTAACTGCTGGAATCAGTGGAACAGCAAGGAGTAGGAGGAAGCACATAAAGTGTAGCTGGATTTTAATTAGCTTTATCATATTACTTGAAATCACATCTTTTGCTCAGCAACACATCTACATTTTATGTGTGTCCCTTATTTGGATTCACAACATAGTGCTAAATACAGAATTGATGTCTGGGTAAATCAAGTAGTTGAGATTTGGTGACACTCTGTAAAGGGCTAATATCACAGATGGCCACAAATTAGAAACATAATGCTCATATTTTAGTATAAACTGAACTCTACCAATTACCCATCCATGACTTGAGAAGAATATCCATGCTGGCACTTCCATAATACAATTTCTTCAAAGATTACAAAATACGCCATAATCAACCAAACTTTTGGAAAGTTGAATTTTAAGATCATCATTTTGAAACTAAAAACCCCTGTTCTGAAAAATATATGCACTTGCACAGATACTAAATTACTTTTAAAACAGGGGACCAGGGAATGTGCATTGATCAATTCCCTCTTTTTTGTATGCCTGTAGCTTATTTCTTTGGATCAGTTGCACTTCTGTTGTACTTGTATATTACTCAGGGACATATTTACTATATAGGCACTTGAGGGTGGCAGGTTTAGGGGGGTTGTCGTCAGGTACCAATATGGTAAATAAAACTTTTGTATACAAAATATCTCTCAATGGTCATGCAGAGGTCTGGTGCCACTGTACAGCTCTGATTTAACTTGGAGTGCCTACACAACCCTCCTTTTTGCATATTCTGCAGGAAGAATGGCCACACTTTGATGTGGTTATAGCACATCCAAACCTGTCCCTTTAATAGCGACAAAGACAAGCTCCTCTGCACTCAACCATCATCATTACATTAAGAACATTTAGACATTTGTGCGTTAAGCTGCTAAAAAATGCCCTTAAATGCTATTAAACAAAAGATGATTTTTTTGCCCATATATTCCAATGTATTAAAGCTGGCCAACTGTGTCATCCCTTGTCTGGCCAGTTCACACTTTCATGTGATTCATTAAGCATTCCACTACTTCAAGTTTTACCTTCAACTTGCTTTCTAAGTTAAAAATGCCAAATGCCCTGTGGGAGCTACTATCAGGTGGCCTCAGTGGTGGCCCATTTGTGAGTTTTAACCTTTAAAATGAAGCAAGTTGCAAGTAAAACTAAATCTCTGTCTAAAATGTGCAATGAAGCAGTAAATTCTAAATGCATAAAAGGAAATTGAGTGTAGGGCTGGCCAGACCAAGGTTGACTTGGCAAGCTAGACTATATTGCAATATATGGACAAGCTTATAGAAGCTTATATAGAAGCTTAATGCAAAAAAAGTCTAAATGTCCATAGAGCATAAGTAAGCCTTTTATTTTAAAATCACATAAAAAGACTCTAAACAGCCTCAGAATAACATACCTTTCTCCCTACATTCAGTCTCACATCCTTTCTAAATCACAAAAAGCTCAACAGCAGCTGTTTCAGCTACTTCCTAGTATGGGGTGACACTGCTCCTTTTCTATTCTAAACTCTCTTATTTTGACTGTGAAGACAGTTAAAGAGGTCTCTACTGTGCATGCTTGCTGCCTCTGCTCTAATGGAAATCTGCACAGTCAGAGAGAATTCAGAAAAGAAAAGGGGCAGAGCTTCATGCAAGACTATGGAGCAGCTGAAATGAGCTGCTTGTGCTGTAGAAACTGAATGAGACTGAATGCGGGAAAAATGTATGTTATGCTGGGTACTGTATATATAGAGTAATTTTAGAGATAAAAAAAGGTTTACTTATACTTTAATGTATGTGTAATGAATGAATGCAGAGGATCTCTTGTCTTTGTATACATTTTGTAGTCACACCCTCATAGCACCAATGTCAATCTCTCTCCTTCTAAAAGCTAATGGAGGGGAAGGATCAAGTCTGTGACTGAGACCAATGCCCAGGTCAGGAGACACTTTTCCCAAGAAGTGCATCAAAGAATACAATATGAATGGAGGAAAAGAGTTAGGATCACCACATGGAGTTTACCTTGACGTGGCATGGTGGCTTGCCAATTTTTTCATCATAAAAAACTAATATTGAATCATCATTGTGGCTATGTATTGTCAATAACTGATTGCTGTGCAATGGGTCCAATAGCAAAAGGCAAACAATCAAATAAACAATATGCAGAGTGAATCAAAAAACATGCCACAAGGCAGTCTCTTCCCTCTATCTGCATACCTCATGCCAGCTCCCTCCTTGTGCTTTTCATGTCATTGGGTGCTTCATGAGAGGAGGAGGAGCCCAATGGTATTTTTTTTATATGTTTCTGTGCTAAATCTTATCACTTGAATTTGTCTAATATGATACCTTTGCACTAATAATTGCTTGACATGAGTTACTCTGCATACTGTTTATTTGATAACCTTAAAGGATACTGACATGATTTTTATGGTATACTTTTTATTTCTAAATTACACTCTTTACAAATAATTCACTCTACCATTTATAATGTTATTCTTGAACAAACAAATGTTTTTTTAGCTGTAATATTGGTGTGTAGGAAGCCATCTCAGTGCATTGTGCCCAAGTCTGAGCTTTCAGAAGGAGCCAGCGCTACACATTAGAACTGCTTTGAGGTAACCTATTGTTTCTCTTACTCATAGTAACTGGACTTGGATTTCTTACTATTGAGTGCTATTCTGATATCTACTGTAAGCTGCTATTTTGCTACCTTCCCCATTGTTCTGCTGATCGGCAGCTGTGAGTGGGGTGATATCACTCCAACTTGCAGCTCAGCATTAAAGTGTGACTGAAGTTTATCAGAGCACAGGTCACATGGCTGTGGCACCCTGGGAAATTAAGAATATGGCTAGCCCCATGTGAAAATTTAAAATTAAATATAAAGAAATCTGTTCATGTTTTTGAAAAATGGATTTCAATGCAGGATTCTGTTGAAAAAAGCTCTATTAACTGATGTCTTTTGAAAAAAAATGTTTTCCCATGACCACTATTTTTGAAATGCATGCACTTGCACAGATATTACATTTCTAATAAAACAGGGACCAAGGAGCAATCCCCTCTTTTTTTGTATGCCTGTACCTAATTTGGCCAGATCAATTGCACCACAGATCAATTGTTCTAATAAATTTTACCTAGCCTTGGTGTGCTCCCACAGCCCCCATTGTTGTGTAGTTATGGTGTAATATTTGTTTTTTCATTCTGGTTGCCATACTGTATACAACTGAAGGGTATATAACTTACAAGCATACAGTTTAGTCTGCAATTTCTAAAACAATAGTGGCAGCTGGAAATAAGGTTAATTTAGACTAATCATTCTCAGCTCTACCTACTGTGCCCCAAGCACTTTTGGTGCATTTTGGCATGAATCAGAAACAGCTGCAAATACTTTTGTTAGGAAAAAACAATTATTCATTTAGTTAAGAATATAATCCATTTTTATTTATTTCACTTTTCTCTTGCACAATGAGAATAATTGTCTGTGTCTTGATGCTTTTGTGACTTTTTGTTATAATTTTGTCTGCTTGAACTGGTGTTCAAGAACAACACCAAATTGCCAGGCAATGCTCACTCAGGTCAAATAATGATGTAAGGTACATTAGCTTCACTGCAACTCTTTCTAGTCTGCCTTGCATCTAGTGCCTCATTCACATTAATAAGCAAATTGGGAACATTAGCACAAATGTTTAGAGTTCCAAAATTCTCCAACTTGTTGGTATTTGTATATTTACTGCTTGCGATTATTATAGTAAATACAACATGCTTAAAGTAGCTGATACAAATAGGAGTTAATCATACTATTTATTGTAAAAAAAGGATTTGTCTGCTTTTACGTGAAAGCAACTGTAATACAACTATGGTTGTATTATATTGGTAAATGAATACTATTTACTTTTATAAATGACAAGTGCATGGAAAACTACCATTTCTGTTATAGAAGAAAACAGTTCATATACTCACTAGGTGTCTTCCTCTTGTAGCTGCTGTTTATAGTCATTCACATGCAGGATTTTTATTAGCCACAGAGCAATAATATCTGCACATGAAGAAAAATATGCATTGCTTGGTCCGGAACCTATTATTTGTATGAAGTTATAATAAACAACAGCTTTGCTGGTTTGGGAAACTTCTAATTTGTAGTTGCACATAAACCGACTTACTACAGCTTGTGTTATGACATGTATTGTTTCCCAACAATGCCACAGATCATACTGGGTAACATCTATTCAATGAAAGATATGTTATGTTTGTTTGGAGATTTTTCCATATATTTTTTAATGAAAGTTTTGTGTAGTTAGAACTGTAGTGTACCAAAGGGACCTTAAGGTGTTAAGGGAATATAATTTCACGCCCATGGTCAAAATGTAGCTGTCAGCAATCAGATCACTGATGATAGAGCTACAATAGCACACATTTCTATGTGCTATTCAAACTTTTCTACAGCAAACATTTCTCAAATTGATAGTACAACAGAGTTTTATGTTATGTGGTACCTTTCAAGTAGAATATAAGAAATCACATGACACTTAAAGTAAAGCACAAAGCAAATCAAAAATATTAGGGCATCTGGATATAAATATCCAGACCAGATTCAAACTCGAGGAAAAAAAGAGTTATTTTCTCAGTTTTTGCTGTATTTCAACACTATGTGCATATAGAAGTGGGTGGGTGGGTGGGTGGGTTTATGGCAATACTGTATTGTGTGTGCATATAAAATTGTGTTCTCCAATCTCCACATCTCTTGTTGTTATACCTAGATAAAACATTGCTGTAAAGGAAAATCTGAATTTATATTAACCCCATATTAGATAGAGAGGGACTAGAGAACAAAATATAGTTTCTCTAAGTTATCAATGTAGTATGTGCATGTGCAAGTGTGGTTGTCTGCCTGTTCATTCTATCCAATTTGTGATTTCTTGCCTACGCCTAGGTTCTGGAGTGTGTTTGCATACATGCTATGGTTTGTAGTGACCATAGAATGTATGAAAGGTGGTCTTCCACTCGTCACCTTCTTTGGCACAAATTAAATTATAGGCCTCCTTAAGGTCTAGCTTTGTAAAGATGGTAGCAGAACGAAGTCTTTGGAAAATCTATCAGCAGGTTGTCTTCAACCAAGGTAGGCCAATGATAACTAGGTAAAGGGGGAAGACACAACATCAAAACAAATAAGTTCATAATGCGAGTTATTTATTGAGATATTTAACAGTTGAGTCTCTTTCAAAACAGGCCCAGAGCCTAATAGTGATCAGTCTGTCATTCTAATAAAAACCGGATGGGATTTGGCGTGCAGAGGTACAGTATGCTGTGGGTTCTGGCAAATGAAGAGTTCAAGAAACAGCTACTAACCCCTGAGTCAAGGATTGCAGAGAATTTCTTCCCCACTGTAACGAGAGTATAAGGGAGACATGGGCATTTTTGAATTGTAACTGAATCACCATTCCCTGCTTATGGAAGGCAGCTTTACTTTCTGGACAGACAGAATAGGCTTTCAATAGATGTCAGCTGTACCACAGTATTTACAAAGATTTAGTCGCCTTCTCCTTAAACATTCCTCAGGGTTTAAACTTAGATGAATCGAGCCAAGTTGCATTGGTTCTGGTTCGACAGTTGAAGTTGAAGGAGCAATTGGTGGTTGAGCCTTAGGGACACCCCATGAAACTGAAAAAGTAAATTTCTCAGAGTGCCTCTCTCTCAGCCGGCTGTCAATTTGGATGGTGAGCTAAATGAGCTCTTCCAAGTAACTCGGAACACCAACCCTTGCTAGCTCATCCTTAAGCTGGATTGATAGACCAAAACGGTAGTGATGATGTAATGCAGGTTCATTTCAACTAGTGTCTATAGCCCACCTCCTAAATCAGGAAGCATGGTCCTCTATAGGGTGCTTACCCTGAGTGAGAAACTGGATATCAGCTTCGGCAGTGGCTGGTCTCTGAGGGTCACCGTAAATGGAGACCATAGCTTGAAAAAAGGTATCAGATTCTTTTAAAAGAGGCTATTCAATTCTAGAAGGTGATGGACCCAGGTCTGGGGCTTCCCCTGAAGAAGAGAGATAATAGTTCCCACTTTGGTTTGCTCTGCAGTGTATGTTCGAGGCTCCATGGAAAACAATAATCGACACCCGTTCAGGAAAGCATGAAACACAACCTTAAAACGTATCCTTTAATAAATAGGAATTAAAAAAGTATGTCTGGTAGTCTAAAATAAGGGGCACCCCCTTAAGTGCCTGTAGCAGTGCACTGGGTAGGGAACGTATGGGGGAAGAAAAGGTAAGTGCAGACTTTCTCTTCCAGTACTGGTCTGCAAATAAAGCTACCCAGCCCACCAAGAACAACCATAAGCAACCCACACCCATCAACACCCCATTCCATTCTCCCTCCTCCAGACCATCAACACCCCTGCCTGCCCAACTAAAATGTGCATCTCTCAAAGCATATTGCTTTTGGGTGAGGTATGAGAACCCAGGTAATCAGTCCAAGAAAAACAATGTCTGAGCACAAATCCTAAGCAGGAGCCGGTTAAAATAGTATTTTTCCACTTAGGTCATGATGTTAGCGTCCCGACATCATCATGTCTGTGCCAAATGGCCGGCCCCATATGAAATTTCAAAATTAAATCTAAAAAATCTGTTTGTGTTTTTGTAAATGGATTTAAATGCAGGATTGTGCTGGAGTGGCTCTATTAACTGATGTGCTTTGAAAAAAAACATGTTTTCATTTCATTTAATGTTGTTTAACCCAGCATAGTAGAGAAACCAGAGAGCTTTGGGTGCATCGGAGCTGAAAGCCTGTTACTGAACATTTTTTTACCCAAGAACATTTTCTTAAAGCAGAAGTTTTCCCATGCTTTGCACCCACACTGTTTCCATAAACCAAAAATATTATTGCCCACTTAAGGAATTATGGGAGGAGCTATGCAGATTACTCCCTTATACCCCTGTGCCTAGCTAAGCATGCAGAAGCAATGGTTTAATAGCACATAGTATCTTGCCCAGTATATATCCATGTCAATGCCTAACCACTTTTATTAGTTATCATGTTTACATTTTTGGTAGATTTTAACCATAATGCTTTAAATATTAGTAAGACCCTTTTTCAGAAAAGACACAAGGTTCGACACTTTCAGAATTATACATCCCATGCTTATAGTGTGATTTGCAGAAAGGTATGTAGAACATAAAGAGTATCCTAGAAAAACTATTATCTGTTATTTACTGTACATAGCACCAACATATGTGCACAGTGCTTTATAGAGACTTCACATCAGTCAGTGGCACTTATAATCTAAGGTCCCTGTCACCTTTATACACAATAGGGGCAATTTTTTATCAGGAGCCAATTTACCTGCCTGTATGTGTTTTTGGAGTGTGAGAGGGAAACCTGATTACCTGGAGAAAACACAGACAACAAGGAGAATAGACATTTAATATCATAAATGTGATATAGCGGAATATATTAAGATTTACCCTACATTATCATTAGATTTTGAGTTTAATTATTCTTTGAAGCTGGTTTTAACCAAAGACAATAGGCTAAAATATAAATCTTATTTGGGCTGAAAGCTGTCTAAGACTTGTTGTGAACTTCTGGGCATCATGTCTAAGAAGATAAAAATGCCTAATGCAGAGTGACATTTGTATAGATGAGAGCATTTTCTGTATGATAAATGGCAAGGAGTGTTAACAAGTTGGCCTCAGGAACTGCAACTGTGGCGAGTACATGGCACGACATTCTTAATTTATTCCACTAGACTGCTGCTTAATGGACGATTCATTGTGCTTATAAAGAGATGAAAAGGAGCTCTGTCTTGTCTGCTATATAAGTATTTACCTTATTAACTTTGTTTCTATTCAGTATTGCTAAGAAACAAACAAAAATTAAAATCTAATTTCATAATTATTAAAAACCTAATTTTACTGAAAATAACTAACAGAATTTGTGAATGAAATTTTCAATGTGTATTCATCTCTGGCATAAAAAAACATTCAGATACATAAACAGTTAATTTTACATGACAGTGCCCTTGTGAATGATACAAACAGAAGTTAGAAAAACTGAAACACGCACAGCATCAAAAGATTTAATAGGAAAAGGGAAGACTCTGTTTACCGCTACAAACCTATTTAAATATTGTGAAGTTTTGCGGGAACACAGCAGGGTTTGCAGAAGAAATGCAGGTACTCCAAACTTTTAAGAAAAAGTTGATTTATTTTAACTCAAAAGGCTTTTCAGCAGCAGCAAAAAGGACAACAGAAAACAGTTTGTATTCAGCAGCCCAAAAGTCCTGCCCATATGTGGTCTAACAACACAAATTTGGCTTACTTTACCGATTACTGCAGTCTCAAAAAATTATATCTTAGAATGATATGGTCAATGATAATTTTAGTTTGTAGCCTTCCTTTTTTTCCTGTACACTTTTTTATGATCCTATTTTTTATTTCTGTGGCTGTCTAGTTCAATTCATTTCTGAGCCACTAGTTAGTGGTTTGGAAGTGGGAAAGGAAGACCAATAGAAATTGTGTTAATTGTGTTAATGTACATAAAACATAGTAATTGTGGTTGCCACTTGTTTGGTTTTGAACAGAAGTCTGGTTTTTAGATAAGCTGTCTGGTTCAAAACCCAGATAATTTTTGCCAGCATGGATTTAGCCAACTCCTACCTAGCACATCATAGCCCCACCCACTGATATCCACCCCTAGACATTATCACCCCTGACATCTGCACCAACCCCCACCTCACAGGAAATTTCACAAAACCACAAAATCTTGCCAAAATGTATTGGAGTCAACAGGGAAGTGCAATAGCTCTGCTATATGCAATGCAATAGCATATACATTTCCTTATCTTGTTAGAGAAGCTCCTTTCCACTATGCCAAAACTGTTCTTCATAGGAGAAAATGTTACTGCCTAGATGTCTTTCAGTTGCTCAAGCCAGAAATTCTCCAGAACAGGTTGACCAAAGCTCCCTTTTAATGTTCCAATAATTATGCACTATAGTGAATACAGCTGTCTCTCCTGAGTACAAAGAAGCAGCTTAGGTAGAAGGCTGAAAGCTTCTTATTGGGCCCCATTCTACTTGTTGGCCCTCAGCCTAGGTGGGTAATGAGCTTATAATGGGAGGCCCCTGGGGGGAGGGCGTAAGTGGGGTACCATGATCCTAATGGTGGCCTTGTGGCACATAGTAGCAGATACCAGGCACTTATAAATTCTTAATGGGGACCTTTCACTATAAATAAAACCATAAAACTGTGGTGGTTGCTTAACATTTCTTTCAGGTTTTATTACATTTTCTATCTTAGGATGGTTACATTGGACTCCTCTTCCCAGCTTGCTAAGAGTGAAAAGAAGGAAGAGGTGTTTGTGCAACTACATTTCCCAGATGCTGCAAATGAGGTAGATGGAATGCCAAAGGGTTTTTGAACATGAGCAAAAGCTTAATTTTCAAATACAGAAGGGTTATACTCACAGATTTTTCAAGGAAGATAAAGGTTTACATATATATTCACAGCTTAGTCCTTGCACCACTGTGGAGATGCTTGGTAGGTTTAAGATACAAATTTAGGTTATAAGCAAGTGGTCTGGGTCCCCTCCATTTGAGGTGTTTAGGGTGTAAATACTACGCCTGAATAAGCTTCACATTTTAATATTAAAACTTACAATACATATAAGACTAATAAGCATTGAGATGTAACATGTCTGAGCAATTATTAGCAGTTCGAATGCAGTGGCTCCAGTATAGAAGTTGGACCACAGAGACCTTATCCGCACACCCTAACACTCCAAAAAATTTTTGTCCAGTGCACACTGCTGGGGGGATCGGCACCCTCCAAAAACACTGTAGGAACAAAAAAAGCAAATGGCACGCAGGACTACAAACAAGGGTAAAACCCTTTTAAAAGTTTATTGCGGAGGTGCAACATTTCGGGGCAATGTGACCCCTTTATCAAGCATCTTGATCACATTGCCCCGAAACGTTGCACCTCCGCAATAAACTTTTAAAAGGGTTTTACCCTTGTTTGTAGTCCTGAGTGCCATTTGCTTTTTTTGTTGCTCCAGTATAGAAGTTCTCTAGAGCTTCATGCAGAATATGTGGTGTGTGAGATACATTACTTCTTTGTATTAAGATCATTTGCCATTTTTTGTTAAAAAATGCATCATTGCTCCTGATAATTACCTTTTACCATATGTAGCCAACAAACAGGAACAATAACATCAGCAGCATTTACTACATGTATCTTTAGCATTGTCGTTGTCCACATTGTCACCACTCTGAATGTGTTTTTCTTTAACTTCTTTAATAGTTATTTTATATTTATTTACACATTTGGATTCCTACTCTCACAATTTAGTTATTTAGTATTATTAATCAGCATACAGTGTGCTGATATGGGAAGGACATATTTTACTGTTTCCCTTTTATAGGTTTTTAAACCTACATTAGCCTTGTTAATTGGGATGTGCGCTTTTCTTTTTGTCAAATGTATTATCTGCTTTTATATTTGTAGTACGGAACATTATATAATGCAAATACAAATGACATCATTTGCATTATAATTGAAAGGACTCTGGCCTGCTAAGTCAGTTGGCAGTTATAATTGATGACATGCAGGGATCATATTGATTTGATTTATGCCATTAAAGCAAATCGGCGTTAGTGTGGTTGTAGGGATATTATGCACCATAAGCAAGTATTCAGCTTTTCCCAGTAACATAGTCAGGTTGAGAAAATCAAATAAAGTCAGGTTTAGAAAATTCTTTTGTGGCCATAAATTCAAAAGGACAAAACAGGTCTTGGGACAAAAAGAATAGGTAAAAAAAAGTGTAAAAGGGTAATGGTTTTTCAAAAATAACTGGAAGTGATATATTTTAAATTGTAACTTGTATCTTATGAGAAGTTTGATTTTACAGAAATAATTTTATTTTCTCATTCTCATTTAATTTATTTTTAACAAAATATTGATCCTGCCCCATAGCATAATATAGTCAGCAATGTCACTAGCCTTTCATAATGATGATGAACAAGATAACAAACAATCTACAATAATAACTAGTTGTGATCTGTCTACTAGAAATACACCATAGGCCCAGGGCTTATTTAACAAGATCCTACACACAAGTGCTAGAGGCACAACACTGCACTCTTTATTGTTTAATCAACATGTGTGTTTGGGGTCTTGATGCACTCTGCAACTCCTGTTGGATTAAAAATCAGAGCAGCATGTACAGGGTTCCATTTTACCCTTTGCCTCCTGGTACTCTCTCAAGATAGACCCTGGCATTTGAGGTACACAGAGACCCACACAGGCCCCCATATATTAATAGTAATTAATATAAATAGTTACTGTCTGTGGCATCTTACAGCATACCCTCTGGCATTTGCCAGAATCTATACATTGCCAGTCCGGGTCTGGACTCTCTAAATGGTGCGAAGTGAGGAGGCAGGTAGGAGATGCTAGAGGGGATGTTTTTGTTCCTCCTCCCACCCTCCCCTCAAGAATACAGTGCTGTCAAATGCAAGCCCACCTGTGGTGTTGTGTGAAAACCATGGTGGCTTGAAGCACAAATGGTGCAAATTTGTACCCACATTATTAAGTTATCGCCTCTGTCCATACCAGTCTAGCTAAAATACAGCACACAAAATAAGTATATTTATATATAGTTACAAATCACTTTTGCCACGGTAACAACATAAATTGTAATAATAGTTACATTTAATTTACTTAAAGATAAAATATATACTTTTAAGAGTTAGCTTTTTAGTTTTACTAAATGGAGTTAGTTTTTACTAATGTAGTATTATGGTATAGTAGGTCATGGGATCCATTATATGGAAACCCATTATTAAGAAAGGTCCAAATTATGGGAAGGTTAAAAAAAAAAAAAAAAAAAAAAAATATATTAATTCTCTTTTTCTCTGTAATAATAAAACAGTACCTTGTACTTGATCCTAAGGATATAATTAATCCTTATTCGAGGTAAAAACATTCCTCATGTTTAAATTATTTCTTTAGATTTAAATTATGGATATCCAAATTACAGAAAGATCCCTAATCCAGAGAACTCTGGGTCCCAAGCATTCTGCATAATAGGTCCCATACCTGTAATAAAAAGTTTGGAAAATATTTCTCCAATGAAAGTTTTATGCTTTAGGCTATAGTCTTTCAAAATACCTTTAACTATCCTGCATATACAAAATAAATCCTAATAGATAATGGATGAATTTGAGGCATGTGCGTGGCAGCAGTTATTTAAGATCCTGTATAGGTGTGTTTTCACTCCTTTTTAGGTAAATCTTCTTACCTTCCCCCTTTAGGTATTTGTTCATAAAATCCACTTTCATCCAAGCAATTGGCCACACTAGCTGTGCTTTACATTAAAGCAAGGAAATGTACATTTTCATTTAAAGCCTGTGCTTATTACATATGTTCTATAAACAACTTGAGCTTCTTGCACAAGAGGAAAGTTCTTGAACTTGAATTGAATTGTGCATGAAAGAAATTAACACAGTTCCTTGCTTAGTTGTATCTGTTTTTTTCATACAGGTATGGGATCCATTATCCAGAAACCCATTGTCCAGAAAGCTCCAAATTACATAAAGGCCATCTCCCATAGACTTAATTTTAATCAAATAATTGAGATTTTCTAAAATGATTTCCTTTTTCTCTGTTATAGTAAAACAGTAGTTTCCCAACTAAGATATAATTATTCCTTATTGGTGGCAAAACAATCATATTGGGTTTATTTAATGTTTAAATTACTTTTAAGTAGACTTAAGGTATGGAGATCCAAATTATGGAAAGATCCCTTATCTGGTTCCAAGCATTCTGGATTACAGGTCCATTACCTGTATAAATATAGGATTAACACAATAAATATGGCTTCTCAGCAACAAGAGAGTTAACAGTTCTTCCCCCATGGTTTGCATTTCCCAGAGTGGTGATCTCATTCTTGATGAGCCATCATCCCACAAAATGCACGAGGCAAGCCTCCCTATACTCACACCCACACATATTTCTAGCATGACACCATAGTGTCTGACAAAAGCTCAGAGGAAGGTGCTTTCAAGTATTTCCTTTGCTGAAATCATGGGTAAATACCTTAACTATCCATTCTGTGGCTGACAAAAGATTATTTTTATTCATTTACTTGTTTTTTTATATAAAATGTAATTTTTTAAAAGGCTGTTTAATAAATCCCTTGCCACTCATGGTTTAAGATGGAATTAGTTTATTTATGGATTCCAAAACCTTTAAAACCACTAAAATGAGAATGTTAGTCTTAGTTATTTTCCACCTTAGTATGGTGGCCTGGAAATGATAGTCTAAGGTTTAAGGGAATATCAACACAAATAGGATCCTACTCCGGCATCTAAAGGGACACAGTCTGGATTAAGAAACTCTATCTCTGGCAGCAAGAAGGAAGTATTTGATGAATTTTGTGGCTCAAGGGCACTTAATCATACATGGCATTGGTCAATAATGGACACACTTTAAACCATTTACAAAACACACATTCCTATCCATCACTGGACAGAAAAAAACATATGTTATGTCCAGAGCTTTAACCATGTCCAGAACCAAGTATTGCATCCATCTCAAACTGGAACAGGAAAGATGCATCACAGCCATAGGGGTCACTAGTTTATGTGCTTTACTTACTGCTATGTGTGATAAGGCCAGGTCTGTGTGTGCAATTCCCAAAAGGTTTTCTTCTTTGTTTATTTTGTTCCTTTGGTGGCATGACACTTAAAATTGCCCATGGGCAAATTTGCAGTGCCACACTATGTTCACCACCAGGTTTACAACTTTGCTTTACAACATTGTTTAGCACTGAAGTGTCTAAAGGAGATTAAAATGACCCTATTAACACCTTAGTTATCTATATAGGGGCCAAGCTTATGGTTACCTTTGATTAATGAGTTTGGATGAGCAGACTTAGGCATGTATGGCCAGCCTAATCAGCTTTCTCGGGTTGGGAATTTAAGCATTTTGAATCCTTGTGGGTTTATGATTAGAGGCACTGAAGATAATTGCATTTTATTAAACTGTAATCTGTTATTTTTTCCCCAGAAAAAAAGGCTTTAACGAGACCATCTCAGATCGGCTTCTATGAATCCTTACAGTTTGCTTTGGTCTCTCAGCTGGTATATTTCTAATTTGAAAAGGCTTTTTAATGTTTTTGTCGTGTGCCTTTTTTTGCTTTTTTCATTTAAATTGAAAGCTCCAGATTACTTTAAACAGATCAACACACCATAAGACAGTGCTGCCAACTGAGAACATAGCTTCAAGTGGAAATTTTTGAGTGAATTGCTTGATATATAATAGTAGCAGTCAGTGCAGACCAATTGTAGAGAAACAGCAAGGCCCTGCAAAATCCAGACATTATGTTAGCAGCTGATAAAAGACTTTAGTCCGTGGTGTACGCTTTAATGAAAGCAGATGTCCTGTATTTTATATCCACAGAGCTTGCAAAATTAAATTATATATCAGCACTAAGCACTGGCCAGTCCAGTGCTATGTTGGTTTATCCAGTGTATTCCCACTGGCCTATTATAGTATTTTCAATAATAGTGGCTAAAAGAAGCAACCTGCTTTACTGAACTGTAAAAAATATACTTACCTTAGTGTCCTCTTTTAACAAAGACAGGGATGTCCTTTTCTCCTGTGCTGTCCTGTTCACGTTGTTGCATTTTAGACACAGTATGTACAGTATTTGTTTGATCTTTGTGAACATATTTTGTCACTATCTTATTTGCCCACGTGGCAAGTAACAACAACAAACCAAAAAATTAAAGGGTTTTATATCAATTTAAATATAATGAACTGTTACGCTGCCCTGGTAAAAACAGAGTGCCCCCGCTCAAAGAAGAGAAGGCACTCACCAAAACATCAAGTACCTGGGTGCAGTAGTAGTTCAACACAATGAGCAAGAAGATCCAGAGAATTCACATCAAATCATATATATACAGTATATGTATATATATATATAAAATTGCAGCATGTGCATGTGTCTAACCACAACCACTTTCATATGTGGTATATATTAGGAAAACAAAAAGACACAGCATTTTTCTTTAAATGCAATAAAAATATATTAAATCAGTCACAAAATCAAGTACATTACCTCACCTGCAACATTTCAGTTGCAGAGTGCCCGGGCATCTTTAACAAGCCAGGGAAAAAGAGATATGCCAAACACATGATTTTTAAATGCTCAAACAGGAAATTCTTCATACACAGGAAATTACATCATTATTGGTATCACAGCAACCACCAAATGTCAACACAAAACTGCAGATATACATCAGATCAGAAGGTCACTATGGGCAAAAAAAGGAAAAATGTTAACAACAGAAAACAGAGGAACTCTATCATGAATACATACATACAAGTCATAATCCTTATTTAATCTGTGCCGTGGCAACAATTAGTTTTATTTGAACAAGTTGTACACATCACATCATGGATAATGCAAAAGCTAAGGGGATGCCAGGGCATGCCTATGTGCCACCCATATCCCAGCCTGCCTTTATGGATGACTGTGAAACACAAGCATCTACAGGCTCCTAACTAGAGCTTTTGCATTAAGCCCAAGTTATGGAGTGGGTAGGGGATGGGATGGTGGACAACTACATGTCACCCCTGGCCTGTCCCTTATGAATACAGTGTTGTTAAACACAGAGTATGTTTTATTCATGAGGGAAACACATGGTGCAAAGTGCAAAAAAACATTGTGGCTTGTACACCATGTCCTGCAAAGACATTTTAATAATAATAGTTGGTTAGTGGGATGTAGATATGTAGACTGTGATATCTTACCCAAGACCACCATCAGAAAATTAAATCTGCTTTGTAACCATGGCATGAAACACTACCACAAAAACTAAATTTAGGTCTTTAATATTTGTATTGTTGTAAATTTCAGGGAAAAATACTCTTAACACATGAAAAGTCTCTGCACCAAAGAAAATATGCTTATTTTGCTTTTAGCGCATTTGTGTTGCTATTAGCTTTTATCTCACAAAATATGATACTTTTGCAGAAATGACCATTGTACTAGATTAATTAAGCCTTTGTCTGAAAGCCTGATTCACCTATAATGACTTTACAATGATATGTGACCTTAAAGGACAAGGAAAGGTTAATATAAATTAAAAGTAAGTCTAAAGGCATACTTTTTAAGTACTTACTGCATATCTAAGTTCCCAGATCCCTGCTTGCTTCTCTGAGATATGGTGCTGGCAGCCTACAGCAGTGTGAAGACTACAGTGACATCACTGAAATCTCTCTCCCCTTCCTGTAGGTGCCAGCTGCAGCCTTCCTATTCTCTGAGCATGTGTGTAACTTGATCCTGTCTCCTGTTCTGAGCTACACATGCCCACCAGCCAATCAGAAGTGGATCTGGCAGAGGGGAGGGGGGAGGGAATGAAACACATGTGCAGTATGAAGCAAGGAGGACAAGGAAGAGAGAATACTTTTTTAAAGATGGCTGCCTGTTCAAGAAAACAGATAGAAAATGTGAAGTAAGTGTGACTGAGTAAATATTTGGTGAGCCAAAAGTGTGGCGTTTTTACTAAACAATAGGAGGACTATTGGGCAGTATGCTTTTTAAATGTTGACTTGCATTCTCCTTTAAAATACCAAAAATGAGTAGAAAAATGCTGACCAAAAAATTAAGATAAATATATTTGTCATTAACATATCATACCATACAGATTTGTATTCTACTGGAAAGAATGAACACTGCTTACCTGATAAAGGCAGGTTTCAAATGTCTAAGCATGTACTGAAGTCAAAGACCTGTGATAACGTAGCTGTGTACTAAGCTGTTTGACAGCATTGCTTTGTGTTGCTAATGTTCTAGTCAATAAAACATGCTTTCTTTTCACTCCCAATGATTCATTTCTAATTAGCATGTGTTATATGAGAAATTCCATGTAATGAATGGATTCCACAGTGAAAAGGAGCAGAAGCTAAACTGCATTTGACTTCACACAAAAAGCACTTTAACCTTACCTAATATAAGGCTACATAATTCTTAGGGAGGAATTCATTCTAATCTCAACAATGGAGTTATTATATAGTAGCATGTATAGAAATGTGTTTTCTTGTAGTAAGTGATTTAATTATAACGTGCTGCTGAAATTTTCATTAAAATAGTGGGTTGTCCTTTCTCTTTCTATAGAAACAAGCCCTCTAATTTAATTTTGTATGTAGCACTCACCTTGACCTCTGTCTAGGTTGTATACATCTGTGGTTATTCATTCTGATAACTGACATGTTCATTAACAGACACTTTTATCTTGTGGGTCTAGGGCAAAACTAAATCTGCCTGCCTGTAAGGAGCACCACTGGTTGTTATACTAGAAAGAGCCTGCGATTTGGGGGAAATGGCAGAAATATGGTTTTGTTTTAATAAGGGCAATAATTAAACAACAAACACAATTCTTTATTGATTCAGGATTAGAGATACCCCATATCCCCCTCCCTTGATGCGCCACTATAATTAATTAAAATAAAAAATCAGGCTTAAGTGCGGAAGGTGCCCTTATAGCACATACAGTATATGGAGCACCTGAGCCTGTTCCATTGTTAAAAAAATTCCATGTACATTTCCCCAAGGATTTCTCTTAAATCACGCAGTATTTAAAGTGCAATAGGGGACTGCTTTAATGCATATTTAAAAGACACCCTGTACAAGTATAATGACTGATACGTGCAGATAGGGAGCCAGCGTTGTACTGGGCCGCCGGGACACTGGAAAAAAACCCGGTGGGCCCTGGCGGCTCAGATATAATCCTCCCCAGGGTGCTCCCGCAATCTGCAGACTCCCTCACCCGATGCACTGCAGGTAAGTTTCTTTTAGGAGTGCTCAGAGGTGGGGGACGGAAGGTGTTGGGGGCCTTGGCTCGGGGGGGGGGGTCTGAAGGTTGTGGGGGCCATTGGGGGGTGCAGGGACCCCTAAGGCAGAAGCCCCGGTGGGCCCTGAACCCCCCAGTCTGACCCTGTAGAGAGCCAAAACCAGAAATTATGAAAGTAAAACTTTACAGTGAAGTTGCAGATCACTCAGATTCAGTAGAAGCCTAACCTATGGGTATTACTCATGGAGTAAAGGCTGCTAATGTATAAGCTGTTAGAATGGCAGGGCATTTAACAGTAACTGATATAATCACAGTGAGCCATGTCTATTATTTTCATTACTGACGTTTCAATTAAACTCGCCTAATTCAGTTCAATTTCAAGGGTAACATAGTACAAAAGTAAAAGTAACCACATCTTATAAATATACAAGATATTGTTAGAAAACAGTTTAGATTACACAGACAGAATGACCAAAGCAAGAAAGCAAAGACTAACATTATCCACCCACTTTGTCAACAATAAATCTGAAAGTATATACTGTGTAGTCTCTGAAGTACACAAAGAAATTGCTGACGCAGATGTATATCATCAGCCTCCTATTTTCAACACAAGTGTGTTTAATAGAGAGCAGAGGAATCAGAAGGTGAGTCCACTTCAGCCTGAGCTTGCCTAAGTGGTCTAAATAGGGGCTTCAAGACCACTTTAGGGGGCTTATCTGAGGTCATGCAAGGAGAATTTGGGAGGAATTGTGTGTACAAATAAATACACATGCATTTATTATTCTATAAAATATAAACCATGCACCTTTTTAATGCCTTGTATTTTGTGTAGTAATGTTTTTCTATTTCGCTAAACCCTAATGATAATTATTTGCTTTTGTTTCCTATTGTATGTGTACTATATATTGCATAAACAAAAATCTTCAGCACACCACTTACATACATGTTCTCAGAGGGTGCTTGACTCACAGCCGCTCCCAAGGCTTTTTTTCTTGCACCTGAAGAAGGGGTCACCCCCGAAAGCTTGTGCTGTTTGTCCATTTCTGCAAATAAATGATTTAAAGGCATTGCCGACAGACTGGAGTGCTTCTTCCCCTTTGCAAAGATACTATATAATGCATCCTATTTTCACACATGCATGTGTCAGTTTTACCAAAATCAAAGCGCTATACACAATATTTCTTAAAAACAAAATATACATGAACAACAACTGCAAAAAGTAATTACAACCTTCTATTGTACAGCTCTGTGGGGTATGTTAGTGCTTATAATAATAATTATTATTATTATTATTATTCACTTATTGACAAAAGACATATGGATACTGAGTATATGAGTACAAGGAGAGATTCATACCCTGTCTCTCTAGCATACTTTTGTAGATGTAATGTTTAAAAAAATAACCAAAAACAGGCACACTTCTAATAAATGAATGTTGCTGGGCTGCACCCATAACATGTACATTAAATGCAATCAGTGCAGGCATTAGGAGGATTTTCTTGAGGTGTCCCTGATTTTTCAGACAATCTGATAACTTAATTAAACATGAATATCATGGCACATACAAAAATTCTGTCACTGTTGTAATTAACAATTTGAAACAGACGCTTTATTTTCAAACAAATTTAACATTTCACTGCCTTTAGGGTTATTTGTGTGGGTAATTTCCTTTTTATGCTCCTCTTAGTTTTTAGCTGTAATTTAGTGAGGCTGAGACAATTGTAATTCTGGCAGGAAAGATTACAAAGACTACAGAACATTTATGGCCAGTCCTTAAATGGTGCAGTTTTATTTCCGTATGCTTGCAGATCTTTATTGGGCTAGTTTTGTTGGTGCTGTTAAACCATGCATTTTTGGCTTGTATTTAAGTGGTAAATAATTCATATCTGCCATCTGGTCCTTATAATCTTCTTTCTTTTCCCTCCACTTACCTTTCAGTTCTCCATTCTTTTGTCTCTTTACCACACAATAGAGGGCATTAGCTATTCCATCTTCCAGCTGAAGACAGTCCTGGGCAATGTTTACAATCAGACTTACTAGATAATTAGTATTGAATAGATTTAATCATAATTTAGAAAAGTCTTCACTGAATAATAACAATTTTTTTCCCTGTTTTCCACAACTTACATTAGTAATTCAAATCTAATCTTACATACACATTTGTGTTTTAATTTTAAATGACTGCAACTTGAGTCCTGCTGACTCAGATCTGAAGGTATAGGATCGAATGGCTGAGACCTAGGATATTTTGGATAAGTGATCAGTCCATAATTTGGATCATCACACCTTAAATCTCATAAAAAGCATTTTAACATTAAATAAAACCAATAGTATGGTTTCGTCACCAATATAGATTCATGCCAATTAGTTAGGATCAAGTACAAGTAGCTATTTTATTATAACAAAGAAAAATGAAGTCATTTTCTCAATAATGGGTTTCCTGGATAAAGGATTATTTACCTGTACTGTTATATACATACAACTTATGTACAAAGGTGTGGTATGATACAACTTTGGTATGGACTTGTGTGTGCCTTACAATATTGGATTTTGATCCATGTCATTTTGCATCTGGTTAATTCAGATCAAAATCACAGCTAAATAACAGATATAAATATTTATCAAAGGTTAAATAATTTAAGCAATCACAACATTTGCTTCCCCTCAATTAATACCATGTAGCATCTAGATTGGGAACAAAGGAAAGCCTTCTCATACTACTTAGCTAATAGGTAGCTAAAGCCCTGTACAGACATAGCTTCTACAGGCACCTGACATTTTTTCCCCTAATGGGGAAATGGCAAAAACCTCCTGTATTGCCTGTCATAGAGTTTTATGCAAACGTTGTCGCTATTTGGTACAAGTGCTTTCTTCTAAACTAATGACAGGCCGTATGGTAGATTTTGGGTGGTGTAAAATAAAGGTGTAAATCAGTGCTGTCCAATTTCTGTGGCACCGAGGGCCGGAATTTTTCCGGCCTCCGTGGTGGAGGGCCGATAATGGAAGCTAGTTTTGACCACTCCCCTTTTTAAAACCACACCCACTTGAAACCACACCCATGTTATCGCATGACCATAGCCATATTAATGGTGGTAGTACAGCAAAAACCTGCCATACTCTGCCTTCCCTACCCTACCTGTGTGTGCCATACTTTGCCTTCCCTACCCTGCCTGTGTGTATGGCACACACAGGCAGCATAGGGCAGGCAGAGTATGGCACACACAGGCAGCCTACAGTGACACAATGCTGCCACTGCTCCTACAGTCTGCACAATAACTATATATTAGAAAACTTTTTAATCTTTTTTTTAAGGTGTGAACAGGTGAACAATGTGGGTGATTACAGCCTGAGCCTGAGGTGTGAACACTGCAGGGGATGAACAATGTAGGTATTAAAAGGTGTGAACAACACAGTGGATCACATTTTTAAACAATACAGGGGGTTTACAGCCTGAATCTGAGGTGTTAACCAAGCTTACACAAAGGTAATTTATCAAAGCAGCCAGACAGGGGGGGGGGGGGGGGCACACAAAGGGGCCGCCAGTTAGACAGCACTGGTGTAAATTATGGTTAATCTGGTGAATCTTTATAACACTAGCAGCTCTTTCTAATGGATGATTTCCATGATCATGATGAATGGTGTTAATTTATGTGAAAGGAGAACAGTAGACCTTAATAAACTTTTATGCAATTTTTGTAGGAGTTGTCCATTTTACACCAGGATTTAGCTATCAGACACAGCAGCTTGGATACCGGTAGTGCAAGTATATTAATAATTTTACACACCCCTGAGAGCAGAGATATTTGCGAGATTTCTTGTTTTCATAAATATGTTAAAAATAATTATGCTCTATCCATTTTTATGGTACAGATGAGAGTAAATGGCCTTAAGGGTATGAAAAGGGTGCTGACCCCAAGCTACACATATGGTGCTCAGCTAACAAGAGTTTTGGCCCAGTCAGATTTTTATATTTGAGTGACCTTAAGCAGATATTTATCAGGAAAGGCAATGAATTTAGGAACCTATATGGATAAATAGTCAATTAGGCAATTCAGTCAAGTACAAATTAGTAGCTAATATTAGTATATTAATATTATTATGTGTATTAGTATATTAATAATATTAGTATATTAATGAGTATCAGCACTAAAACAAAAAAGGAAAAGATTAAAACTTTTCATATCTGAGTTGTACCCGTGTCACACCTCATGGCATAATAGCTTCTGATTTACCCTTGTTTGAACATATTGTATATTCATTTCAGACCCCGGAAACCTGTTAGAATTTGCAGCTGTAAATATTAGCTGAAACAGGCTTCTACATACATTTTTCCAGCCGCTTAGTATCTAATCCTACTTTAAATAAAGATTTTTAAATATTTAGATGTTTTGTTTCCATGTCAGATCACATTATTTTACCAATGACAAATGTGAGACATTTATAAACATATGTTTAATATCTTTATGTTGTGCTTGAGATTAACAAGATCTTTTATTCCACCTACAGGATGTCCTTCTTCAAACAAGTATGATATAAAGCTAGAATTAAATGCATGGAATTGAATGCTGATGTTGAAATAGATTCTGCAGGGATTCTCAAACTATGGCCGGGCTCGATCCAGCCCCCAAAGGTAATTTACCCGGCCCCTGCTGCATCCTTACCTGTCAGATGCAGCGGGTGATCAGGGAGCCAAAGGAGGCAGTGGGGGGTCAGGGACACGGAGGACACAGTGGGGAGCGGGTGATCAGGGAGCCAGAGGAGGCAGTGGGGGGTCAGGGACACACAGGACACAGTGGGGAGCGGGTGATCAGGGAGCCAGAGGAGGCAGTGAGGGATCAGGACACGGAGGACACAGTGGGGAGCGGGTGATCAGGGAGCCAGAGGAGGCAGTGGGGGGTCAGGGACACGGAGGGCACAGTGGGGAGCGGGTGATCAGGGAGCCATAGGAGGCAGTGAGGGATCAGGACACGGAGGACACAGTGGGGAGCGGGTGATCAGGGAGCCAGAGGAGGCAGTGGGGGGTCAGGGACACAGAGGACACAGTGGGGAGCGGGTGATCAGGGAGCCAAAGGAGGCAGTGGGGGGTCAGGGACACGGAGGACACAGTGGGGAGCGGGTGATCAGGGAGCCAGAGGAGGCAGTGGGGGGTCAGGGACACACAGGACACAGTGGGGAGCGGGTGATCAGGGAGCCAGAGGAGGCAGTGAGGGATCAGGACATGGAGGACACAGTGGGGAGCGGGTGATCAGGGAGCCAGAGGAGGCAGTGGGGGGTAAGGGACACGGAGGACACAGTGGGGAGCGGGTGATCAGGGAGCCATAGGAGGCAGTGAGGGATCAGGACACGGAGGACACAGTGGGGAGCGGGTGATCAGGGAGCCAGAGGAGGCAGTGGGGGGTCAGGGACACAGAGGACACAGTGGGGAGCGGGTGATCAGGGAGCCAGAGGAGGCAGTGGGGGATCAGGATACAGAGGACACAGTGGGGAGTGGGTGATCAGGGAGCCAGAGGAGGCAGTGAGGGATCAGGACACGGAGGACACAGTGGGGAGCGGGTGATCAGGGAGCCAGAGGAGGCAGTGGGGGATCAGGATACAGAGGACACAGTGGGGAGTGGGTGATCAGGGAGCCAGAGGAGGCAGTGAGGGATCAGGACACGGAGGACACAGTGGGGAGTGGGTGATCAGGGAGCCAGAGGAGGCAGTGAGGGATCAGGACACGGAGGACACAGTGGGGAGCGGGTGATCAGGGAGCCAGAGGAGGCAGCAGAGGAGCAGAGAGCCTGAGGACGCAGCAATGAACAGGATGTCGCAGCGGTGAGGAGGATGACTCAGCAGGAAATGGGGTGAGGACGCGTGGGGGGGTAATTTGAGGACTACAGTCCAGCCCCCCAACAGTCTGAAGGACCATGACTGGCCTCATGTTTAAAAAGTTTGAGGACCCCTGCTATACGGGTTAAAATGTAGACTCATCACCTTTTTACACAGAAAGGAAATGGTATTCACACTTTCTAATTAATACAGAGAAAGGCCCCAAACTGTACCCTATATTCAAGATATGGTTTAACCACTGACAGATTTACTTCCTCAGTCACGCCTGTGCTTGGGAATAGCTGACCAAGAAAAACAGAAGCTGGTTTGTATTTATTGTATAATCTGATCAGGGTCTGTTCTACCTGTGTTACTAAAACCCATTGATTTGTTTCATATGAGTGCTTATTTTCATAAGGACAATTATTTATATAATCAGCTCATTCAAATATTTGCTGGTTCACAAGAGTGGAAGATGCCTTATTTTTATACATATCTTTTAAATGTGCCTAATAAAAATGTAGCTATGGCATTTAGATACACAAAGACAATTGACATTTCTATTTTCCCTGCTTTCCTGTAGGATAGAAATTCACACCCATAATTCACTCCAGGGTGAAACAATGTTGTCTTTATGCTACTTCTGCCACTGCTCTTAATGAAATAAGTTGAATTACTATCATTTATAGAGCATCTGTGCACATGTTCTATAAAAAACACAGGTCAGAGGTCACCAGCAGTCTCTAGGGGAAGACCTCTGCAGGGAGCAGTCTAATTGGCTTCTATTGATCTACAAATTGAGCCCTTGTTTGATTAATGCTATCTTGTAAGCCTTGCTAGGTCATACACTATGGATGAAGGCTAGTTTAGGAATACAGGCATGTTCCTTTCATTCTGAGCCCCAGCTAATGGTTTATCAGGCTGTTATGACCGACCTGTGAAACTTTATGTGTTAACTGTACTACTTTTTCTAATGGTAACTTGATAGCTTTCTAATGCACAGCGGACAGAAGTTACTATTGTGATGTGAATTTAGATTTATGGCTACTAAGGATAATCTTAAGTAGCCAAGACATTATCACAGCAACCCTACACTGCATTTGTTCTTCCTATACTATATTGCTGAAATCAACATGTTTCACTCACATTTATACATGCAATTTTATGAAATAAGAAAAACAAACTCCTTTCCTGATTTATATTATTAATTGCAAAGGGCAGATTTATCAAAGTTTGTATTTGTGTAATATTAGAGATTTTTTCAACCTCGACTAAACTTACTTTTTTTTTTTTTACTTAAAAAGACAATGTGTTTTTTTTTAAAAAAACACGAATGTTTCCTTACTTTTTAAAAAATCTGCTAAAAAAAAAACTGGGGACACAAAAACATAAAAAAGAAAAAAAAAACCACAAATACCTTGAATTGTGAACTTTACTTCACGTGAATAGCTCAAAACCCCCCAAAATGGAATACCTTGAAGTGAAAGAGCTGTTAGAAAAAATGTGTAGGACAGCTGTCATTGAAAAATCATGATTACCGTATTAGTTTAAAAAATATGAACCACGGGAAGAAAATAAGACCATTGATAAATAAGCCCACATATATGGTATTTTATAAAAAAATATTTATTTTATTTAATCTTGAAATTAATTAGCGTAATCTTGAGAGTGAATGAGAATATTTTGAATATGGTTTATGGCTAACACGTTTATAAACATCAGAATCTTAATGACATTTTTTTCCCACAAAATTTGAGTATTTTAAAATTGTGATCAAGCTGACATTCTCCATATACAGTATTTATCTGTATGTATATACCTCAAAAAGCACTGTTACCGCACTCATCCATAATGTGAATCCCGGTGCTCTGCAACTTCAGGACGCCGTCACATCCCTTCACCATAGATTTACTTGAAGAAGATGTGGCACACGGATTATTTGCAAAAAAAGTGTATTAAAACAATCACATCACATATGCGACGTTTCGGACAAAGTACATGCCCTTTATCAAGCCTGTAATAATGTGACCCACTCAGTGAGTCACATTTAAAGGGATACACAGGAAATGACATCATGAAATAAACATTACTATAGCAATCATTCTTAAATCATGAATAATGCAATACCCTCACAAGGCATTAATCAGCAAATAACAACAAAGTATTTATAAATTTATAAATCTGTATGTATAGGTATAAGTATATATACATGATATATTTATTTTACACATTTATAGATAGAGTTCAAAAGAGTCCTATTTTAGAAATAATCTAGGACATTATAGCTGCACCTTCTAGACATACTTTAAATCCCTGTTTGTGGGCATTGCCCTTTAAAGTTCTCCATTAAAATGAAATATTTTGAAGCAAGGTGTACCAAGAAATTCTACTATTGTGCATTAAATGGGATGTAGAGGTTTGTATAATGTTTCCACAGTTATGACCAAAAAAAAGAGTTTGAGTTAAACTACTATAGGTATGGGATCCCTTATCCGGAAATCCAGAAAGCTCAGAATTACGGTAAGCCCATCTCCCATAGACTCCATTTTAATCAAATAATAAGAATTTTAAAACTGATTTCCTTTTTCTCTGTAATAATAAAACAGAACCTTGTACTTGATCCCAACTAAGATATAAATAATCCTTATTGGATGCAAAACATTCCTATTCGGTTTAATTAATGTTTTATTAATTGTTTAGTAGACTTAAGGTATGGAGATCCAAATTACAGAAAGACCCCTTATCCAGAATACCCTTGGTCCCAAGCATTCTGGATAAGGGGTCCTATACCTGTACCATGTGTTTATGTCATACGTTGGGATGAAACATAACAAAATGTGGTACCTTTGCTGGCTGGCTAAGATGATAATTACAGAAAGTTTTTAGGACATTTGAGATTTCTGATTTTAAGCTGGTTACAGTGAAGCTTATTGTGGCTCTATCTATCTGTCTGTCTAGCTATAGAGAATTCTGTAAACAGAACACTGGCAAATGTAGTGGCATATGTTATGCTTGCATGAAAGAGTCCATTTGCATTTGGATATTTTAATTCAAACCAAAAACAACAACACAGTCCCATAGAACCACATTTACACTACTGCCTGGAAAACCGGTGGGATTTAAAAATGACGAAAAAGAATGAGGCTTACTCGAAGCAAAGTAAATGGATGAACATATAAACTTGTGAAATGGTTTAGTAAAAGTGGTAATTATAATGATGACTTATGATAATTATATGATGACTGTATCCTTGCAGCACTCTGTCTGTAACTCTTAGGGGCTGTTGTATGAAAGAGTCAAGTTTGCCAGGATCCGTGGCCAAAACCCATGATCACAATTTGTGATTTTTTGTGACTTTTTCCCCCCTAAATCAGGATAACCATGCTTTTTCTGTTGGTCATTTAATAATATGGTTGTCATCAGTGTAGGGTTCCTATTCCATCCAGAGTGACACTAAGGACTTAGAGGAAGTCCTGCAAAATGTACAGTTGATTCTCTTCTCTTTACTACATGCCATCTTTTTAATGTTTCTCCAACTCCCAAACTGCATTTCTTGGTTCAAAGAAACACTGGAGGAACTAGAAGAAACAACTGGAGATTATCTGCATATGAACTATGAATCCAAAGTGTAATAAAAAAAAAGTTCACATGAAACGTGCTGCTGCTAGCTTCTCCGAACACTCTCGGTCTTTCATTATACTGTCCCTGAGATTACCACTTACATCATTTCTTTCATTTTTCTCCTTCCTTAAAATGAAAGTAGAACTTTCTGTGAAGATATTGCATTGGTTGGAATCAGTGCAATACAGTAACTTTCATTTTGTAAAGGAAATTTTGGATTACCAGATAGCGTGTCAATTACAATAACCAGTTTTAGGACCTTCAAAGACAAGAAACTGTACAAGAGGAGTCTCTCTTCTGAACTGAAACCTTTACAGAAAGATTTACAGAAAATGTGTATAAACAAGAAAATGGATCTTCCTCCCTGACCATTATTAGCCTTTATTATTCTGCATTAATTGCATGTATTTGTGAAGTTATTGTGTATAAATATATATATATATTGTAGTACTTGTGCCCCTGCATGGTAATGGCATCAGTCAGAATATGGCACACCATTACGTTGGATTTATCCCTTAACTTACCTCAAGAAACACTAGTTTATTACCTTGTCTTCAAAGTCTTAGGTTATGTCATGTCCCTATTGCTTTCTTTTATTGTCATAATACTTTATTTTTACAGCACAGAGATTGTTTATCATTCACATCAGCCTCTGCTGTAGTGGTGACTCAAATTCATTAGGAGACAATTATTTGTTTCTTACATTCTTCTGTGTTAACCCTTTGCATGCTACAGATGATAAAATTCTGCACTTTCATTTCAGGGTGTGAAAGGTTTAAAAAAAGGTTAAAGGCGTTTCTTTCTGGATAGAAACATAAAGAATTAGCCAGTCTTTTCTTACATGCTGTTTAGGGGATCATATGGCCCTGTCTATATCATTGAAAACTCAACACTCATAGACAGGATAGGGACTAAAAATACATACTTATTTAAAAAAAACGTGTAGTTTAAAATTACAGAAATGAAAAGCTTTAGTGTTCAAAAAGTTGCCTCTAAATTCATAATTTCTGTGGGGTTGTGCATGGTTTGCCACAGAGAGAAATGGCCGTGTAATTTTTGAACTGGCCACAAAGGCTCTTCTTTTGGCTGCAACAAGGTGCATTAGAATGGGACAAGTTTGCAGAATCAAAACAACCTAAGCTTGCAAGACAATTTTTCTTGTAAGGTAAGACACATGTCCATAAGGATGAAACTTTATTGCATCAAGTTTAAACGTTAAACCATGATATCTTTAAAAGGTGGCTGTGACTAAAATGTTTTCAGAATCTGCAACTAGTTACTAAATACAGTTAGTAATTAAACAAAAATTTCTATCCTACCCTGCCCCAATAATTGCCCTATCCTGCACACCATTCCGATTGATTGATCCTAGCCTGACTCCTTTCTATACAGAAGGAAGGCTAGGATCGATCAATCGATCGTCGCATAGTGGATTCAGCCTTGCATCGCCGTATCGCCCTATTTCAAATGACTGGAAGCCAAGTTTTAGCAGGTATTTTCTAATAAAGCATTCAAAATAATAAATGGTGTGCAGGATAGGGCAATTATTGGGGCAGGGTAGAATAGATTTTTTACTTAAAAATTTTTAGTGTTACTTTTCCTTCATATTATGCAAAGATATGCATTTAATTAAAATTGTAAAACCTGCAGAGCAGTTTATAGTCCCAGTCTATAGGATATTTAGGGCCAGGAAAGAGTGTTCGGATGTGCAACGAGACCGGTAAAAGGAATGCAACAATTAAACTACAAAAATTGCATATCAAAGTTGGTCTTACATTCTTTGGAAAGGAACTTTTAACCTTGCTTTGAGGGCAGTTAAGTTGTTAAATTCCCTGCCAAGACCTGTTGTGATGGCAGATCCCTTAATGACTTTTGAGATGGGATTGGATGACTTCTTGGACAGACAAAATATCCATGTCCAGAGTAATCTCCAGGGTTACCTGTTAATTTTGTGTATGTAAGTAAAAAAAAGCCTAGTTTGCAGATAAATCAAACCTTAAAGTGCACCCTAGAATTGCTTCCCCCACCAGGTGGTACAGAGGTGCAGGCAAAAAAAAACAGTCCCCACTGGTGCCAGGCCGCTTGCACTAGAAGGGAGCTCCCAGTGTTTTGCCAATATTTTGAATATAAAACTGTGACAAATATAATTTAAGTATAAAGTTTTGCATAGAGTATGAAATAAATACAGTTATTGGTGGTGGATATCTAGACCCAACTTAATATCACTTGAAGGGCTGCTCTTCTAACTTCTAACCCATGGAAACATTCATTTTATAGATTAGTTCCACCTCACATCTTGGGACCTTCTAGTAGAGGGTATGCTGTTTTCTATACCCCCCTAGAGGGGTAAAAATCATATTTTAGGGAAACACTGAAGGAAGGTAGAAAGAATAGCTTATTTTGGAGGGAAACCAGCTTAAAGAAGAGGGGGGGGGGATGAAACATAAATCAACAGAAGAGAAGTATTCCTAAAAAAGCAGCTTTAATGGCCAGTATGCACATTTCACTAAATTTTGTGAAGTACCTATGGTGGCACAGTTTTGTTATAGTGGTCTGTACAGGCTATGTGCAAAGTCAGTTTAACACCAGAGAGATGCAGTATGTGGTTTAAATCCTGAGGGAGGAAACAGTCTATCCACCAGTCTTCTATTGCATGTTTCTGCTTTTACATTTTTTATTTACAGGTATGTGTATATCTGTTTCTTCTTTATACAGAGGTTTAATACGCTGAACATGTTTTTGGTAAAAGCTGTGTTGTTACATTTATATCTAAGCGTTAAATAATGATTTTTCATGCATACAAGGTATGAAGGCTGCATTAAGACAAACCCAACAAGATATCATTTATTCAAGGTAATTGTGCCAAGCTACACACTTCTTTTGATTCTCTACTGCTCTCATGTCTCAGGTTTTCAGTAGGAATGCACTAAATGCATAATTTTTACATTTGCCGATTTATAAAATCATAGTACATACAATGTAATTAATAAGGTTGAAAAAAGACACACATCCATCAGGGTCAACCTTTTTTCCTAAATAAAACCTAGCTGCTAGCTGATCCAGAGGAAGGTGAATAAAAGCCTCCATAAAACATATTGCCAAATACCAAACCAAATTCAAACCCTAAACCTACTCTTGAGCCCTCCATTCTTTGTAAACTTTATCCCCTCTATTTGCTTCCTTTTGTAACATAACATAGTAATTTAGGTTAAAAAAAGACACGTCTATCAAGTTCAAACTTTTATGTCTATATAAAACCTGCCTAACTGCTAGTTGATCCAAAGGAAGGCAAAAAAACATTCTAAAGCCTCTCTAATTTGCCTTAGAGGGGAAAAAATCCTTCCTGGTTATTCTCAATAACTCTGTATTTCTTCATTTGCTAAAAAGCCATCCAACCCTTTTTAAAAGCTATTTAATATATCAGCCAGTAAAAGTAATTCAGACACAGAGTTCCGCAACTTCACAGCTCTCACTGAAAAAAAAATCTAATTCAATAATGTCCTGTTTGAGCACTGGAGACCAGAACTGCACAGCATATTCTAGATGGGGCCTTACCAGCACTTTGTAAAGTGGAAGAATGACCCCCTCCTGGCGCAACTCTATGTTTCTTTTAATACAGCTCAAAACCTTTTTTGTCCTTGCAGCTGCTTCCTGGCATTGCTTGCTACATCTGTGTTTATTATCTAGAATATATATAATATATATCTCCATTATAGTTTTGCCTAGTGCAGTCCCATTAAGGGTACAAGTGGCTTGCATATATGTTTACATCCCAGGTGCATGACCTTACATTTATTGACATTAAATTGTATTTGCCACTTAGCACCCAAGACTGCCAGTCTGTAAAGATCATGCTGCAAGGATGCCACATCCTGGATGGAATTACCTGGGCAGCAGACATCTGCATTACCTACAATACCCTCCTCTAAGTCATTAAGTCTCTAAATTACTTACTCATAAATCCAAAAGAGTCCCATAAAGTTGAACTCATCACTTGGAATGGTGGATCCAGGTGCACATGCCCCAGACCTTTAGCTAGAGGAAATAATCACAACTCCATCTTGACAAATGGGCTGGCAACAAAACCAGACTGACGTAGATATGCATAGGCCATGATTAATTGCCCAGTATTGGCACAAAATGCGTAGGGATTAAATGTTGGGGTCCCACAAGGCTCAGTCCTAGGACCCTTATTATTTTCTCTCATTACTCCCTCAATTGGCAAAAGAATCAATTCATATGGTTTCCAATACCATCTCTGTACTGACAATACATTCTCCTCAACCCATACTCTATGATCTCAATCCAAATCTCTTAATTTGGGTCTGTTCTTGCTTATCTGCTATTTCTACTTGGATGTCCCAACAACACCTGAAATTAAACCTCTCTAAGACAGAACTGGTTCTCTTTTCCCCATCCAACACCCATAAAATTTCCAGAAAGTCTGTCACACTTAACAACTCCATTATAACCCCATTTCCCTATGCCTGTGTTATGCTTGATTCTGAACTGTCCTTGATTCCTCATATCCAGTCACTCACTAAATCATGTCACTTCCACCTAAGGAATATTTCCAAAATACAATAATTTATCACACAAGATGCCACCACAATTTTGATTAACTCTCCCATCATATAACACATTGATTACTGTAACTCTCTATTAATTGACCTTCCTCTCCAAAGGCTGTCACCTGCAGTCCATAATGTATACTGTTGCCAGGTTCATACACCTCAGCCACTGCTCCTTCTCTGCCATGCCACTCTGCCAATCCCTGCACTGGCTTCCACTACCTTTCAGAATGAAATTCAAACTAATGACCCTCACATTCAAAGCAGTTTGTAACTATGCACCATTCTACATGTCTGAACTAATTTCAAGATACTCACCAAACTGCTTGTTACTCTCCTCTAATAATCAGCTTCTCAACAGATCTTTCATTACCTCCTTAAACACCTGCGTTTAAGACTTTGCAAGGGCTGCACTGCTTCTCTAGAATTTTCTCCCATGTTCTGTTCTTCTCCCAATCTCTCTGCCTTCAAAATATCTCTTGAGCCACATACCTTTAGAGAAGCTTTCCTTCCTTTAGCTTCAGCGTGCAGTATGTGCTGCTAAATACAATGCTCAGTTTGACATCTCTCACCTTCGACATCCCCACACCTTGGGGCTGATTTACTTACCCACGAACGGGTCGAATGGAGTCCGATTGCGTTTTTTTCGTAATGATCGGTACTTTGCGATTTTTTCGGATTCTTTACGAATTTTTCGGATCCAATACGATTTTTGCGTAAAAACGCGAGTTTTCCTATCCATTACGAAAGTTGCGTAAAAAGTTGCGCATTTTGCGTAGCGTTAAAACTTACGCGAAAAGTTGCGCATTTTTCGTAGCGTTAAGTTTTAACGCTACGAAAAATGCGCAACTTTTCGCGTAAGTTTTAACGCTACGCAAAATGCGCAACTTTTTACGCAACTTTCGTAATGGATACGAAAAACTCGCGTTTTTACGCAAAAATCGTATTGGATCCGAAAAATTCGTACAGAATCCGAAAAAATCGCAAAACATACGAAAAAGTCGCAAAATATTCGTTTTCAAGTCGGAACTTTTCCAATTTGGGTCGGATTCGTGAGTTAGTAAATCAGCCCCCTTGTGTCATAATCCCATGTTCTTTTCAATTGTAAGCTATTTTGGGCAGAGCCCTCTTCACATCTTGAATTGATTATAAGTTGTTTTTTTAAGTTTTCTTGTATATTTTATATATATACACTCATTTATGTAACAATGCTGTGAAATATGTTGGCCCTAATAAATATGTATTATAATTATAATAATATATAATTATATTTATATAATAAATATAATATACATAATAATATAATTATAATAAAAAAGCATAACATTAGGAGACATATAATTCAGAATTCAAAAACCATTATAGTGTTAAGTCATGGCAAATAAATTACTTTCCATTTTATCATCTAAGTTGAATGATGTAAATAGGATGTAAATAAACCTTCTACAAAAAAAGCCCCTAGCACAGTGATGACTAACCAGTGTCTTGTGAGCAACATGTTGCTCACCAACCCCTTGAATGTTACTCCCAGTGGCCTCAAATCAGGTACTGTATATACTCGAGTATAAGCCTAGTTTTTCAGCACCCTCGGCTTATACTCGAGTTGGGTGCCATGGGTCCCTCTAGACTAGCACCCTCTCTCCTTGGTGTGCAAATTAGGCCACCTGCAACCAGACCCTCCAGTGCCCTGGCCTAGGTTCCCACTAGCAATACTTATTTCCCCTTACATCCCTCTGGGACTGGGTCTGCTGCCAGTTTGCCAATGTGCAATGAACGTGGGGTAGTACTCATAGTGTTTTTGTTGACCCTCTTCTCCGCTTACAGAGCTAGTTTACTGTTTTTCTTTGAAATAAATATTGAAAAACATATACCCCACTGATGCCACAATTAATGTAATTTTATTGGTATTTATTTTGGTTATTTAAACTTAGCAGTAGCTGCTGCATTTCCCACCCTAGGCTTATACTCAAGTCAATAAGTTTTTCCAGTTTTCTTAGGTAAAATTAGGTACCTCGGCTTATATTCGGATCGGCTTATACTTATTTTTGGTTTCATAAAAAACAGGTGTACTGACAAACAGAACCTCCTGTAGGCTGCCAGTCCATATAGGGGCTACCAAATAGGCAATAACAGCCCTTATTTGGCACCCCAGGAACTTTTTTATGTTGTGTTGCTCCCCAACTCTTTACATTTGAATGTAGCTCACAGGTAAAAAAGGTTGAATAATGACATAACATGAAATAAATTACAAGCAGTGGCCTATAGTACATAATTCAGCAGGACTTGGGTCATTCACACCGGCTTGTGTCTTCTACAGAGCTGGAAACTGTTTAATCTAAACTGTTCTGTGCACATTTGTGGCAAATAAACAGTATATTTACTAAAACATGATAATAGCTTAAATTTTGTAATAAAAACATCACTTAAGGGCATTTTGCACTTAAAACATAATGCTATGCTCCTATGTCCTGACAGTGTTGTTTGATAGATTTCAATGTCAACATAATTTAGAGCAGAGCTGTACGTATTGCACTGGAGCTCTCCCATGTAATCCTATTCATGCTTTGGTGGTCCTGTCACTTTCAATTAGGTTGATCACAGAACAGTTAATACCTGTCACTGTAATACCATATTCTGCAGTATCCTGTATAGAAGGTCAGACACAGGACATTTCAGAAAAGCTGAGACCACAGATTTAGAAACAAATTACATAAATGTCAAATATCCTGTATATGGACCTTCATTGGCTGTTGCATTACAGTACAATTCCCAGCAACCCTCAACAAAATTTGTTGAGTGTATTCTGCAAGGTGGCAAATTAAAAACCAAAATATTGTTTACTATTAGTATACATGGTGGTCATATTATGTATATTTTGATAATATTTGACAATATCACTTTATACTAAAACGATTTACAAAAAATGTGGGTTATATATTTACCATGTATATTTTCTTCCTAATATGTGCCTTTAAGTCTGTTGACCAAGGGAAATGGCATCTCTCTCTAGCCTTAGAACAGGGGCCCCAACCTTTCTTACTCGTGAGCCACAGTCAAAAGTAAAATATTGGTGAGCAATAAAAGTTAATGGAGGTGCTAAGATAGCTAAGATTGGCTATTAGGTAGTCTTTATGCATACTATCAGCTTATAGAAGGCTTTATTTGGTTGTAAATAATGTTTTTATTCAACCAAAACTTGCCAGGAATTTAAAAATAACTACCTGGTTTGGGGGCACAGAGAGCATCATCCAAGGGGTTGGTGAGCAACATGTTGCCCCCGAGTCACTGCTTGGGGATCATTGTCCTAGAACATCCCCTGATAGAAGGAGAAGGGGAGTTTTGTACTGCACTCATCACAGGATTCTGGGAAAAAATTCCTTAAGGCTCCTAGAAAAGTCCATTTACATGGGCTTTGTCCCATTTACATGGGTTTATCCTATAGGCTAAAGCTCACCCACTGGGTTTAAAGCAGAAGCCAGGATAATAGCTGATCAGATTCCAGAAAACCCTGCGCTACACTGATGAGCCCCAAAAAGGGCGAAACCGGTCTGTAGTTGGGAATCTGATCAGCTATTATCCTGGCTTCTGCTTTAAACCCAGTGGGTGAGCTTTAGCCTATAGGATAAACCCATGTAAATGGGACAAAGCCCATGTAAATGGACTTTTCTAGGAGCCTTAAGGAATTTTTTTCCAAGAATCCTGTTATGACATTTGCATACGTATGAGGCGGTCTCCTCAATCCCTTTAGCTTGTTCGTGTATCCCCACTCCTGGCTCTACCTAAGCTGATCAGAAAACCCTGCGCTACACTGATGAGCCCCAAAAAGGGCAAAACCGGTCTGTAGTTGGGAATCTGATCAGTATTATCCTGGCTTCTGCTTTAAACCCAGTGGGTGAGCTTTAGCCTATAGGATAAACCCATGTAAATGGGACAAAGCCCATGTAAATTGACTTTTCTAGGAGCCTTAAGGAATTTTTTCCCAGAATCCTGTTATGACATTTGCATATGTATGAGGCGGTCTCCTCAATCCCTTTAGCTTGTTCGTGTACTGCACTCACAAACTCTATGGAACAGTTGCTTGCAGTGCACGAAACATTGTGTAAAATGCTGCATATAATATGGCACTCTAAATGTATAAAAATAAGTTAAAATATATGTTTATGTGTAGCTGTTCAGAATCCTGGAAGGCAATGATTCATAAGAGATATCAAATATAAAGTTAATAGGGTAAGATTAAAAGAACAGTTACTACTAGCCAGGTGTTTATGACTACATACATACATACATATTAGAACCAGTATAGATAAATAACAAATCGCTACACATTTTGTTTCCCCAAATAAAGTAATTGGGTGCTTATAATATGTAAGGTGCTTGGGTACTTATATATATAAGGTGCAAAGTTTTCTACAGTTCTTATCACCTATAAGAAACGATCAACAAGCATTTCCCGTTAACCTGTTTAAAAGCAAATATCTTATTGGCTGCTACGGGTTACTGCAGCCAATCTGATGAGCAAATCTGTCCAGTTTCGCTTTGCCATAAAATTTGCTAAATGACAAGAAAATTTATGAAACGGCAAAAAATCTGTTAAACGCATTTGTCGCGTGACTTTTTTGTTGCCCATGTCTTTTTATGTCACAGGCGTGCTCATTTTGACACAACCGCGCCCAATTTTGACGCAACTGCAACTTTTTTCGATGTGCAGCGAATTTTTCCACATCGAATTTTCACAGAAGTTTCGCAAAACAATTTGGCAATGGCGAAATGCAGAAATTCGCTGCGAATCCATGCCTTCCAAAAAAATTGTTGAGCAGTCACCTGTTATTTGTGATGACAGAATAAGATAACCATTTAACAGGATTGTAAACAGACTAAGACCAGGATAAACAAAAAACTTGTAGAAAATCAAACACTGCATTTCACTATAAGGTTAAGGCCCCAGGAGGCAGATTGACAGCCTGCAAATAAGCACAGGCTGACAATCTGCTCGTACCCTTAAAAAATCTTCTTGTTGTGCCTGCACCCAGAAGCATATTATCCGCCCAGGTGCAGGTATGGGCAGCCAATAGCCACCAAATAATGCAGGACTTGATTAGCTGGTGGATATCGGCAGATTCAATGCTTCTGGGTGCAGGCACAATTAGAAGATATTTCAAGCATACGGGAGGATTGTCAGCCTGTGGGGCCTTACCCTAAGAACCTGATTTCATCAATGATGTCTTGTTGTTTAATAGTCATAGTTACTGATTATTGACCTGGACTGTTCGACATCACTAAGAATAAAACCCAACAGCCTGAAATATGCACAGCACTTGCACTGCATATATAAGTGGGGCTATGTAAATAAAAATGTGCATAAATGTCAAGTTAAAAGAACTGCAATTTAAGTTGGAGCTTCATATTTTAAATAATTGTAATAATAAATAATTTTCACCAAAAATATTTACTTTTTGATTTTTCTTAGAGGGGACCTCTCAACCAGTCATAAAAAGCTGTATAATAAAAGTCCTTTTCACATTTAACATGAAACTCAAATTACTTTTTAACTAAAATATCTAGTATATGTGTTATAAAGGTATTTATAAATCTCAGTTGACAATCATATATTGCCTGCCCCGCCACTATTCCAGAGGCGTAGACAAGTAACAGGTCACCTTTAATCCTTTGAAATACTGAATCCAGTTATGATGAAATGATGCCCCACAGAATCTAAGCCCTTCTAGTGTTATCAGAAGTGACCAAAAAGCCCAACTCATCTTTGGTTTGGACGTTTTCCTTTGCCTGTCTCCAAAAATGGGAGAATCAGCACATTTCTGTGCAGCAAAATACAAATAATGAAAGCAATACTGTCATGGGAAAACATGTTTTTTTCAAAACGCATCAGTTAATAGAGCTTCTCCAGCAGGTACCAATTATATAACATTTTGTAAAAGTTCTCTTGGTGTGTTAAGCATTTTGTATAGTTCTGGTTATTGCTTGTTGCCAGTCTTTCATAGGAAAGTTTTTATTTAGACATTTTCCCATTTCTCCATTGCAGGCCAAATTTTTATTAAGATACTTAGTGGTAGAAGGATAAATCCTTCCTCACCCTGAAACACCACACGCCATCCTTGTGCATTAATCATGTTCTGAACATAAAAAGCTCCAAACAAACTGTAAGCAAAACAGTTTAATTACAAACTGTGGGAGCCGTGGGACAGAACTCACCCACCAGGTACAAACTTGCAGTGTGGGGTTGCAGCACTGTGAAAGTGCCCAATTTTAACTAAAAAAACTGCTGTCCCTCCAGATACAGGGGGACCTGTACCCTAATGCCCCCAAGCCCACCCTTAGTGCCCCCTCCATAATGCACCTGCAATTACTGTGCTGTGGAAGCACCCACTTTTGCCTGTTTTGCCCCGAGCGGCCACTTACATTCTGCCCTGCAGAGTGCGTGATGCATATTATGTCATTCCGCACCATGCTCCCTGCACCCTGCAGGGAAGAACGGAAGTGGCCACTTGGAGCACCATTGGGACTGGAGAGGTGCAGTCAGGCAATTGGTGCTGCACGGTCAGGAACAGTCACCAAGGGCCACATAAAACAGGCAGGTGGGCCTTGTGTTTGACACATGTGCACTAAATGGTAGTGTGTTGGGGTATCCTTACTTAAAAAGGATTTGGGGATTTTTGTAGATGTCTAATTCCAGGCAGTGTCATTCTGTGGCTGCTAAAGCAAATAAAGTGCTGTCTTAGGTCCCTGGTAAGGCCTCACAGTATAAGGCCAGCACAGTATAATATCAACCACTACAAATGTAGTGTGTCCTTATGCCCTTGAAGAGGGTAAATTTCAAACAATTACAGTTGCTTGGATGGAGTACTGCTAGAATTTCTTTGTGGATAGTATTTTGGTGTAATGGCAAAGAGGTACAAATATTGTTTAGAAATGCAACTGGTTTTCATGTGCCATACAGTGACTTCCATTTATAAGAATGGAAAGCAAGCTGTCATTTTTCCCATTCGTGTGCAATAAGTCCTAAAGGTGCTGTGCACTCAGTCAATAACCATATGGATAAATTACCCATTTTATTTGGGCCTTGCAGTAGTAACATTTATGAACTACTCCAACCCTGCCTTGGCTTATAACAATCTTAAGTGATACAAAAGAATAACTTTTTTTTACCAAGCACTCTTGTACTACTGCTTCCTAGAATGCTCAGTTTTCATTTTTGCTGTGTATCATTCCATTATTTTTGCCACTATTTTCTGCAAACAAATTTCTGGTGTTTGGTGAATAGAATATCAGTGGCTGGCACCTTCAGGCAAGCATTAGGCAAGGTTAATTCCCATGAGAATTTCCTTATAAATTAAATACAAATGTCATGCTCCAATATTAATAGTTACAGAGCACAGTGAAGGACATTGAGTATTTATCTTCCTCAGGTCAGGATTAGAGCGTAAAAGGCCCCAAACACTGGGGGATATTCATAAAACATGAGTGCAGTCTGATTCACAGAATCCCTTAGGTTCAGCACAAAAGAGGTTGAGTCAACAAAAGAGAAAAAATACCTTAATAGATATTCTAGCAGACACAATATAATTTCTAGAAAGTAATTTAAAAAGGATAAAAGCTGAATGGAAAATGACTTCAGAGGACTTTAGTTATTAAAATCTAGATTATAAAACACTGACCGTATTAAAGTAGAGCTCCACACATCTTAGAAACACTTAGAAGTATCATCCATAATCTTTTTGAGATGCCTGTTAATTTCAGGCCCTGTTATATACTAATTTAGTAATGTGCGGCCACATTTATAGTATTATTCTCTGTAAATCAAATATTTATGTATAAGTACCTATCAGCATTTATGAAAGTCAAATAAAAAAATACAAAAAAATGCTTAAAATGTAAGTGGCCCTTTGCGTTTTACCAGTTTTAATTGTTACATACAAACACTATGGGGCTTATTTATCAATGTTCAAATTCAAATTTTTGGCGTAATTTAATTTTTTTTGTGCTAAAACTTATGATTGTTATGATTGTGAATGTTTTACATATGAGCTTGTTTATACAATATATTTTTTATAGAGACCTACATTGTTTGGGGGTATAGTTTTCTTGTAAAGGTGTTCAGTAGATCAACAATCTCACCCAACAATACAAGGTAATATCCTATAGAAAATACATTTCTTACAGGAATTTGATATTTCTTTCTGAAGAGATAGCCACTTCAGTTTTTGGATATCAATACTAAAAAACAAAGTGATGTGATGCAACCCATTTTATATGAAAATATAAATTTATAGAAATAAGCTCTTAAAAACAAGCCAGGTAAATATCCATTCAGTACTGTCATTAACACATGGCTATGGCAAAAGACTAAGCTAGTGGGTGTTTGGACAACAATTGTTGGAAGCATTCTGAATAGACTTGCGGTATTTTGCTTGTCAGTGCTCAGTATCAGGCATAAAATCACCGGATGCATTATAGCCTTTATTGCTGTTATTGTGTCTTTCATTTTAAAAGTGATCTAATAATTCTGGAGATAAAAATTTGAAGAAATAGATTAGTGGCTTTGTTAGCAATAATTAGACCCTTTCTTCTTTGGTTAATTGTGACTATACTTTGCACCCACTTTGCATGTATATTGCACAAAGCTCTTTATAATGAATGTTTCAATAAAGACATGACAACTCAGGTTGCATGTCCATTTAGGGGCTGATTTACTAAAAATGTTTTTTCTGGCCTTGAAAGTCATATAAATTTGACACAGTATAAATTCGAAACAAACTCGATCATTGTTTTATTTGAAAATTTCGAGTTTACATTAGAAAATCCTATTTTTTTTGAGCCAAAAGTATTGTTAAAGCTTTATTTTTCCCAAACAGGAATTGCTTCAGTAGCCATTTTAGGAGCATTGGTGCTAATTCTTGCAAAACAATGTGTTTAAGTTTCACTTGAAACTGATTGAAATAGAAAACAATGATGGGATTAACTTCCCCTTGAAAATGTGTGAAATAGAAAACAATGAGGGGAATAACTTCCCCTTGAAACTGGGTGAAACAGAAAACAATGAGGGGATTAAGTACTCCTTAAAAATGTGTCAAAGACACTGACTATTCTATTCTACTATTCTAAGCTTCCATAGGACTCAATGGTACTCGACAGATCAAACTTGGCAAAAAACTTTTTTACAAAAAAGGTTAACTAAAGATGAATAAAATACAAATTATGGGAGCTATTTTCGAAAAACTCGAATTTTTTGAGAAACAATATCAGAATATATCTATTAAAAAATTGACTTTTTCAAAAATGTTTAGTAAATGTGCCCCTTATTGGATCACAGTTATTGTAATAATCTCAAACAACATCTAGGGGTATATTTATCATGTGTGTAAAAAGTAGAGTGAAGCATTACTAGTAATGTTGCCCAGGGCAACCAATCAGCAATTAGATTTCAACAGTTAGAAAACCAAAGCAAAGCATCTGATGTTTATGTTGTACTACTACTCTATTTTCAATAAAGGAAATATTTTTAAAAAATGTCTATGAAGTATTCTAGTAATTCAAAGTTGCATTCGCTTCCCCCACTGCACTCTATCAATGACTAGAAAAGACAATTCTTGTAGTCCAGATTTTATAATGTTGACATTCTTTTTATATGCAGTACCCATACAAAGTAAACCACACCTTCAAGTAAATAAGCAATGCCCATAGATTTTCTACTGGTTTAGCAGGTCCAGCCTCCATAATCCCAGAAGAAATCCAGTTTACTTTGGGCAATATTACACTAAATACTCTAAATAATAATATGGCTAACTAAAACACTAAAGAAATCACCTTATTATTATTATTTTTTTTAACACATTCCTCAATGCAGATTGTTAGAGGCATTCCTAGAGTTAAAAAGAAAGAAACCACACTGAGTGAGCGATTCAAATTGCTATACAATCTAATGCCCAATTAGTTCCTAATGTGGCTCTCTACTTTTTTGTACTACTGGTAGGCAGAAGTCAGGGTGAGGTAGAAGCAGCACGGCCTTGGGATGAACAAAATCAAAATCTGGCCTGGGGTAGCTGCTTTCTTACATACTGTGTGCAACAATACAACAGCCCCACTAGTGGTCAGATGCTTTAGTTTTTTAACTAAATTAGTTAAAACTAAATAAAAGCTTACAATTATGTGATACAGTAAACATTACTTTAAAAAAGTAAAATAATCTAGGAACACAAATGATGGGCCGTATTAAGCAAAATGATGATACTTTTCCTCTGGGTGCAGGAATTTCTCAGCATGTTAAATGGTTTACTGAACATAACTGGGAGTAACTACGCAATAATCAGGGAACTGACACAGCATTGCAGCATTGTTTATACCCTGCAGGTAAGTTTCCAGAGATTTTGGTACCTTACTAAAATGGCAAAGTTGTGAATAGACTTTCTACTCTTCAGTAACATATAAACATTAGCTCTATTCAAGTGACATAGCTAAAGTGTAACTTCCATAAATCCAGAGTGAGTATTATGCCAGCTAGGACATTATCTGCAAGGAGTTTGCATGTTCTCCCCGTGCTTGTGTGGGTTTCCTTTGGGTACTCCAGTTTTCTTCCAATAACATACAAGGAGATTAATTGGCTCCTAATAAAATCGGCTATAGTATGCCTGACTGAAGCAGGGACTGATGCATAATAATGGGCTGTAGAATATATTGGCTCTATAAAGAATAATAATAAAGGCTTATATTCTAAAACATTAACCCTTGAAAATAAGCTAATTGCAAGAACATCTCTCCATTGTAACCCTCTGTTTGACTTAATTTATACATTTTACAGTATATATTCTATATAAATACATGTATAAATGTAGTTTTCTGGACTGTAAAAGAGATGTACGCAAAAGTTTTTGTTTTTCTTTTAACTGGGACTTGTGACATTTGGGATCTGCTAAATCACTTTTGGCTCTTCTGGCCTCACACAGTGATAATGGTTGCTAAAAGCTCTGTATCCCGTAACCCTTGTAGACTTGCGGAGAGAGCTTATTTCTTGAGATGACCTACTGTAGGACATATCACTGAAATATTTGCTTACAATTCCTTTCCATCCGGATCACACTAAGAAACTTTTTCACCGATCCTAGGGGCTGATTTACTTACCCACGAACGGGTCGAATGGAGTCCGATTGCGTTTTTTTCGTAATGATCGGTACTTTGCGATTTTTTCGTATGTTTTTCGGATTCTTTACGAATTTTTCGGATCCAATACGATTTTTGCGTAAAAACGCGAGTTTTCCTATCCATTACGAAAGTTGCGTAAAAAGTTGCGCATTTTGCGTAGCGTTAAAACTTACGCGAAAAATGCGCAACTTTTCGCGTAAGTTTTAACGCTACGCAAAATGCGCAACTTTTTACGCAACTTTCGTAATGGATACGAAAAACTCGCGTTTTTACGCAAAAATCGTATTGGATCCGAAAAATTCGTACAGAATCCGAAAAAATCGCAAAACATACGAAAAAGTCGCAAAATATTCGTTTTCAAGTCGGAACTTTTCCAATTCGGGTCGGATTCGTGGGTTAGTAAATCAGCCCCCTAGTGTTAGCAAAGTGAAGTTGTTTTTACTATAAACTGTTTGGGCAGGAAATCAATAAGAAACTGGTCAATAACACAAGACAAAAATGTGTTGTGAGGCTAAGGGGGTTTATTTAGCAATTTTCCTATTCCAATTCAAGTTTTTTTTTTTTTTTTGCTTAACAATCATGAAACTAAATGATGATTTAAAAAAAACCAAAACATTATTTAGTAAGAGAAAAAAAGCAAAAAATGCCAATGTAAATCTTTGGCACCTAAAAGCTTGCAAGGTCACGTAGAAGTCAGCAGGAGCTGTCCTAGTTAAAACTTTATTTCCTCGATTAATAGAAAATTATGAATTTGCGATATTCAGGTTTTTATTAGGGTTTTATTCCTTCATGTTTTTTATTAGTATTTTGGGGTTAAGGAAATAGCAAAAATAACTGAAAATTACACACATACGAATTTTGATAAATAAGCCTTCCAGGTTGGAATTACTAAAAAGGAAATTCAGAGAACCTGATACAGTGTCCCTCTTCTCAAAAATAAAGGGAGGGAGGGCCCAGCACGCACAGCTTTCTACAGGCCACCCCCTCCTTGCGGAAACTGCTGCAAAAATTTGGAGCAACTAAAATTCGTTCAAGTTAGGAAAAAGTTGCAGTTGCATCAAATACATTGTGGGTGCTGCAAATATGTTTTAGTCACATTAAAAAAAAGTTGTGCACGTAAAAAAAGTAATACGGTAGCTGCGTTTTGCAAATTTTTCACAGTTTTTAAATTTTTTGGCGAAGCAATACGGGACAGATTCACACATCACTACCCATATTCACACTTTACTAGGAAAAGCCTAGTAATAGTTTCTGTGTAAAACATACCTGCCTTCCTATCTCTGTTAACTTTATTCCCTGCTAATAACAGTGCCTTAAGTTAACATTTGTGCCATCTTTGCCAATGATATACTTGTCAGGAGACAACCCTAGATATATGGCAATGATAACAAAAATACAACCATACTTACCTGTACCTACACAGAAAAGCATTGGTCATATCTCACAGTTTTGTTCATGCAGAATTTACTTATTCAGTGAGACAAATGTGATTTTCTGCTAAATTAAATTAATCTAATTTACTTGTTGTGTCCAGCAGGTGTCAGAGATAGAAACATATTATCTGCAATAAAATGTCAGTCATAGATAACCCACTGTATTCTAGGCAAAGGGTTAAAATGCCAAAGTTCATACTAAATAAGCGTTTGGAGATCTGCCGGAAAATTCAAACTACTAAGCCTTCTCTTGCAGCTGAGCTCTTAGTCTGTTCATTTATTAATGACTAAGATTTTACAGACCTTCAGCTTTCCTGGCTTTATTTTTTAGAGGCCAGTTTGGTTGAGCTTTAATGGGGATGAACCAGATAAAATCCTTTTCTATCACTTACTTTCAGATCATATGAAAAATCAGCGACTCTTCGTAAAAATCTAGCTAGAAAGGCTGCTCTGAGTGAAACTGAAATGCAACTAGTGCAGCCCAGTATCTATCATCCTTCAGTTTCCCAAAAATCTGGTAACCTTATTTTGGTATGTAGCTGTCATTACAATACTGCAGGATATATCACTTCCACACCTGCAAAATGGCACTCTTTGTAGCTAAACACCTGCTCCTCAAATACCATGCCATAGGTTTGCCCCCCCCCCCTCTCCAAAATTTTCTGGCTGTTTAAATGAACACATTTTATAATGTTTTCTCATCTATTTATTTTCATTAAATCCTAACCTATGGCAGCTAACAGAGGGTACTGTGTATTTTTACTCATGGGTTAGGGCTGCCATATTGCTTGCCTTAGCAACAAAAAGCTTAGATATAAATCATAAGCTACAAAAACCGCCCTTGTAGTTGTCATACACAGATGGTATTGTTTTTTCTGTTCTGCCTAGGCCGTAGCTAAAAGTATGCTTTTCATAAGTACAGTATAAATGCAAATAGGCAAAAAATAATATTCTGTGCACGCTATACATTATATGCTCATACCTCCATTACTGTAAGAAAAATTGAAGATGTCCTGACTTACCATATTAAAAGCATACATTTCCCATCCCTCTTCTCTCATGTTTCCCTATTTTTAAAACACAATAAAATATTTTAAAATGATCACTTCAGATGATTAAGCATTTTAAAACACATTTAACTGATGCATTCTACATTCCATAAACACTGCAGTTTTGATTTCTAACTGGTACTGTAGTTGAATATTGTCTCATTATAGTAAATGGCATTGCACAGAATTTGCATCTATTTTCACCTGAACACTGGTTTGAAGATATTTAAATTGTAGGCTTGCAGGGTTTTTCTGATGGAATATGCAGAGCCAGTTAGCACTTCTCTAGCAGTGGGTAAATGTAACATAGCCTAAATTATAAACAAGCCCTTTAATAATACAAAGGGTGTTAGATGCATGAATGCACTGTCTCTCATTTAGCTGACTGTCACAAAATGTTATTCTTAAAAGTTACCTATTTATATTTTTCTTAAATATTTTTGCTTTATAGCGTATATAAGACAAACTGACATTGACGTGTGCTTTTATGCTTAATGTATTTGTAGTTTAATAGAAAAGGGTTATGGCATCCATTGTGCAGAACATCCAAACATCTAAAACTGTCCTACATTGATATTAATGGGGATAATGGTGAATAGTTTTCCTCTGTTATTATATTACCTATTAAGAGTGTAAGCTTCAATGGTGTAGAAACTGGTGAGCAATCTCTGTAATGCACACATGAAATGCCAGCATTATATAAATAAAGATCAATTATATTATTTAGCACATATAGGACATTAAGATATTCTATGCATTAAGCTACCAAAGAATGCCCTCCCCTTTAAGCAAAACAGGGATTGTATGTCCATATATTGCAATATACTTCATGCTGGCCAACTTCCGCAAAGTTATCCCCAGTCAGGCCTGTCCTACACTTACTGAGGGATGATTCTGAGGTGAATATCTCTTCAGCTGCACATTTTTCGTTAACTATGTATTGTTCTATTAATGCGAACTGTTAGATTTGTGAATGTTGTACAAATGTAAACTTATTGTACCTAGAGGTTCAACAGCCCCATGCCTACAAAGATGTGCCCAGCAGCATCCTACCTTCTAATCCTGTTAAGCCATTCCTTGAACATTACACACGCTTGATGTGCTGTGAGATGTTGTTGAGAATCTAAATGTAATGAGGAATTATACCCCCTTTTCTTTTTTTTTTTTTTACATTAGTTCAATGAACCGGACTTGCACTGAACATACTGCTTTAAATAATATCAACAGTTTTTCTGATTTCTTGCAATAAACATGGTAAATCTAAAAAAAGTCACATTTTACTTTCTGTCCCTATGGCCAAGCTATAAACAAAAAACAAAACAGCGGCAGCTGCTGTATATTCTGAGGCACAGATCTTCACTGCTAAAGGGTTGTGGTGACCATAAACTGTAACAGAATATGAAAAAACGAGTTTTGGAATCTAATAAAAGTAATTTAGGCAAAATATGTGCAGTGTGAAAAAGGATTGCTTTGTGCGAACAATTTTTACTTTGTGAGAATTTAATATTGCTTTTGAGAACCCAGAAAGCATTTAGCAACCCCACGAGGCAGTGGAAGAAACATTGTGAATGGCAAGTGCAGAAACTGAGCAAGTGAAAAACTTATATACATGTTTGGCCCAGAAGTTTGGAAAAGGGATACATTGGGGTTGATTAACTAAAGTGCGATAAAACAAGCACTATTTATAGCATGCACTAAAAATTTTATCGCGTCTTATTTTTCGCAACTTAACGAACGATTCACTAAAAGGATATTTAGATGCGATGCTGTATGCGTTATTTGAATCGCGAAGACTATTTTCGTGCGGTATTTGATGCAACGCATGCTAATTAACGCCATATTAGCCATACACGCCATTACTTTTGTAAAACTACTGTTCTGAAAATGACCATTTCCCTGCAAACTGGAGGCTGCATTACTCTAGGGCCAACACATACTTGCATAGATCCCACTGCAAAGTCCATATTGTGTTGCCAAAAGCTCATGAACTGTACTTTTCTATAATTACCGCCTGCCTCAAGTAGGTGTTAATTTTCGCACAGACTAATGCGATATTTAGCGTGTCTAAGGGGCTGATTTACTAATCCACGAATCTGAATCCGAATGGGAAAAATTCGGATTGGAAAACGAACATTTTGCGACTTTTTTGTATTTTTTGCGACTTTTTCGTAGGCGTTACGACTTGCGCGAATTGTCGCGACTTTTTCATAGCCAGTATGACTTTCGCGAATTGTCGAGACTTTCGTATTGAGCGCTCGAAAAAGTTACAAAATACCGATCATTACGAAAAAAAACGCATTCAGACGCTTTTCGGGCGTTTGTGGATTAGTAAATGTGCCCCTAAGTGTTTGTGAATCATGCGTTAGTATTATTTCTGCGCGAGAATTAACGCAATGCGTTAAATTAAAAACGCTTTGCGATCATGCGTTATTTAGCGCATGCGATATACGACAATACTTTTTTCGCGTCAATTTTAATGCAAAAAAGCATGTAATAATGCTTATCGACCTTTAGTGAATCAACCCTATAGTCTGGTTCCTACCCTTGAGTGGTTGTCCAGAAATTTCTCTAAGGAAATATGCTCTTAAAAGACATTCAAAGCCTACATTTGCCTACAATGTATATCAGTTGGGCACGTCTCCCCCACCCAAATGGTATAATTTGTACTGCATATATCCCCTCTGTTTGCCAGCACCATCACATTTTCCTAAAGCAAATAGCAGCTTTCACCCGGTGGCCATTTTTCCTCTGATACATAATCTAAATAATTTAAATCTGCAAACAGCATACACACACACAGACCCTTATTCAGCATACATCTCACACAGGGAGAACTGTCTCTGATAAAAGTTCTGCTTTGTTTGAGCTGAGCTCAGGAGAGAAAATTAGGAGAAAAAAATTGAAGCAGACAGCTAGAGCTGAGTTTCTACGGGAACCAGCAATGCCATCTCTTTACTGACTGCTAGACTGGGGGGCGTGTTTAGTAATCTGAGCTTAGAACAACTGAGCATGCCCACAAGCCAGAAGTCAAAGCAAATTCCCAAGGGGGGGGCCGAGTGGGTTACAGGAGGAGAAGGAAATCTAAGTGATTAAGGAGATGTTGCAGCCTTACTATTAACCTCTGGACAACCAGTGTGGCAGGTATTGAAAGATTTCAAAGAGGCTGTTCACTGATTCAATTTTTGTGTGTGGGGTTTACATGTGCTTTAATCACGGTACATTTCAGACTCAGTCAAAGAAACCATTGTCTTGAAAGTGAAAATAAAAGGGAGAAGAAAAATTAGAAGGCATGCAGATATCAGTTTTAGCACCTTACAAAAATCATCATTTACTTCTAATAAGTAGGTGTAGACTTTTCCACAAGGGCACCATGCCATGTATACCACATATTTGCTAGTGCATGTAAGTCTATGTTTGATGTGGTATTTATGTCCTGAGCGTGGATGACAAAAAGTGCTCCCCTGACCCATGTTGCTGCTGGTTAGGCATCTGAAACACTTGTAATATCCTTTCTTATGAAGGGAGCCATGTTTTACCTTTTGACTTATCCTCAGGTAGCAAGTCCTTCACTACCAGTAGGTCACTTAGGTTTCTAGCATGCCTATGGGCCATTCTAGGACCGTTGATCTGGGTAAGTGGTAATGTGGTGTCAGTCTTTATAATCTCACATCTGTTGTTAATACAGTTCTTTAGGCCGGGCATGAAAAGAAGTGGGTTATGTGCTGCAAAAAGTCACTGTTGTTTGATCCTCAGCCTTCCACATGCTAGGTTGTAAGAGTGTGTTTTGTGCTTATTTATGAGCCTTTGTTAGTTGTAAACTAAATTTCCTTTTCAGAGCACCCCCTTTTTCTAAAGCTGCCATTTCACCCAAATGCCATTCAGCATTCAGAGCCCTCTGGATGTCTTTGATGTGAGTGAGAATTTAGTATGCTAATGCAGTCTGTTGGTTTGTGAATAAGCAGTTGTCTTTCTAATAAAAAGTCAGATCTAGATAGTTTACCAATGTCCCATCCTCCTCCATAGTGAAATGAACAGGTAATGGCAGGGAATTAAACATGTCCACAAAGTTGTGCTTGGAGTCAGTGGAATCTTGCCACACTAACATAGAACACAACACAACAATTAATATATCTCTTAAATAAAATGTGACTGCCCACCAAAGGTGTGCCAACTATCTGCAGAGAGTATTTATTCTCAAAAATGAAATCATTATGGGATATGTCAGAGGGCATACTGTGGTAAGTAGAGGTGTCAATAAGTTGTCTGTGGATTTCTGCTCACTAAGGACTCTTGTCCATGCCCTTTGTCTGCAGCCCGTCTTATCAGGTTCTTATCAGACTTTTTAAGGAGGTTTCTAAAGGGGCAGTTCTTTAAATTAACTTTTAGTATGTTATAGAATGCCCTATTCATAGCAACTTTGCAATTGGTTTTCATTATTTATTTATATGATAGTTTTTGAATTATTTGCCTTTCTTTTCTGCTTCTTTTCAGCTTTCAAATGGGGGTCACTGACCCCAGCAGTCAAAAACTATTGCTCTGAGAGGCTACAATTTTATTATTATTGTTACTTTTTATTACCTATATTTCTATGCAGGCCATTTACTATTCATATTCCCATCTCTTATTTAAACCAATGCCTGGTTGCTAGGGTAAATAAGAACCTAGCAACCAGCTGCTAAAATACCAAATGGAGAGCTGCTGAACAAAAAGCTAAATAACTGAAAAACCATAAAAAATGAAGACCAATTGCAAATTGTCTTAAATTATCAATGGCCACATCATATTAAAAGTGAATTAAATGGTGAACTACCCCTTTAAAGCTTCTCATTCAGGTTCATTTAACTTGGAGTAGGGTTTTTAAGTCAATGACATACAGATAGACCCCAAGGACAGGTGCCTATAAAATGTGTTGATCACAGGGGTTGCATTTGTAGGAATAAAGTGGATTTTGGCCAATTTGAATCTTTGAAATGGTCCCTAAGATCAGGGTCCATGTGAATCAGAAAGCATCTTTCACCATCAAACAACCCCAACCTTGACAGTCTGACCTCATAGTTTAAACCTTTCATCCCCTTTACCAGTTTAGTTGCACGTCTCTGCACTCTTTCCAGCTCATTAATATCCTTCTTAAGGACTGGAGCCCAAAACTGCACTGCATACTCAAGGTGAGGCCTTACCAGGGACCTATAAAGACCTATAAACTGACATCCCAGAGTCAAGGTTCCTGCTCACCTTCTCATAAAAGGCAATCAAATTAATCTGGCAAGATCTGTTACACATAAAACCATGCTGGCACAAACCTTAAAGTATTGTGTTTTGTACTGTATTAAAGTATTTTACTCCTTGCTGCAACACCCATTTTCCATCTCTATTTTAGCTTGTCTGCTAATTTGAATGCTTTAAAAACATGCTTTTTCTTACCAACCTCGACACTAACATTTTTAATCAACAATAAAGGTTTTAGTTTGTGATATCTTTCCTTGCTTACAAGGGGAATATTCCAAAATGTATACTTGTTAAGCAACATTTTAAAGATATTCCATTTTCCTTCTGTGTTTAACCCTGTGTATAGTCTTTCCCAGTTAATAAATTGCAGAGATGCCCCAATACTGGCAAAGTCTGCATGTCTAAAATGTATTGTTTTAGTTACTCCCTCATAGATTTATTTCTGCAACATAATTTCAAAGGAGACTATGTTGTGATTACTGTTCCCTAAATGCTCACCCACTCAAATGCTAGAAATAAGTTCCAAGCTCGAAAAGAGGATGATTCTTAGTAGGTGCTTATAGACCATATACCCCCAATGAGACTTGGGGGAGATAGGGATCCTGCCCTTCTGAGATGCAAGAGCAGGTAGATATTTTAAGTTTATTTGAAAGAACTTGTATGTGTTTTTATATGCTTATTAAATTGAATATAGGAAATGATAATTCAGCTTATACCACAATACGCATATGTACCTGGTTTAGTGTACAGTATGCTGAATACTTGTTACATTTACCATTTCAATATTTGTCTCTATGGTGCAACATATTCTGATGATAGATGACCATACAGCATCTCTTCTGCTACAATTAACTTAATATGTCCCCATGTCTCTAACACATGAACCAAAGTACACTAAAGTGCTAAGAACTGATATCTACACACCTTTCAATGTTTCTTCTCCTTTTTCATCTCACTTTTTTTCTCTGTGCTCCATTATCTTACTGTTTGTGATCAGCCACTTGAGTACAGGATCTGGACTATGTTGGGCATACTAGGTACTTGGTGATCAGTGCTACTTTTGTTCTATGCAACAGTTTAATAGCCACTGAGATTATATTGCACACACTACCCTATGTCCTACAGAACTTCTGATTGGGGTGTTCTACAGTTATCATAAAGAACACAGGAATCATACTACTACAGTGGCTTGCAAAAGTATTCGGCCCCCTTGAACTTTTCCACATTTTGTCACATTACAGCCACAAACATGAATCAATTTTATTGGAATTCCACGTGAGAGACCAATGCAAAGTGGTATACACGTGAGAAGTGGAATGAAAATCATACATGATTCCAAACATTTTTTACAAATAAATAACTGCAAAGTGGGGTGTGCGTAATTATTCAGCCCCCTTTGGTCTGAGTGCAGTCAGTTGCCCATAGACATTGCCTGATGAGTGCTAATGACTAAATAGAGTGCCCCTGTGTGTAATCTAATGTCAGTACAAATACAGCTGCTCTGTGATGGCCTCAGAGGTTGTCTAAGAGAATATTGGGAGAAACAACACCATGAAGTCCAAAGAACACACCAGACAGGTCAGGGATAAAGTTATTGAGAAATTTAAAGCAGGCTTAGGCTACAAAAAGATTTCCAAAGCCTTGAACATCCCACGGAGCACTGTTCAAGCGATCATTCAGAAATGGAAGGAGTATGGCACAACTGTAAACCTACCAAGACAAGGCCGTCCACCTAAACTCACAGGCCGAACAAGGAGAGCGCTGATCAGAAATGCAGCCAAGAGGCCCAGGGTGACTCTGGGGGAGCTGCAGAGATCTACAGCTCAGGTGGGGGAATCTGTCCATAGGACAACTATTAGTCGTGCACTGCACAAAGTTGGCCTTTATGGAAGAGTGGCAAGAAGAAAGCCATTGTTAACAGAAAACCATAAGAAGTCCCGTTTGCAGTTTGCCACAAGCCATGTGGGGGACACAGCAAACATGTGGAAGAAGGTGCTCTGGTCAGATGAGACCAAAATGGAACTTTTTGGCCAAAATGCAAAACGCTATGTGTGGTGGAAAACTAACACTGCACATCACTCTGAACACACCATCCCCACTGTCAAATATGGTGGTGGCAGCAACATGCTCTGGGGGTGCTTCTCTTCAGCAGGGACAGGGAAGCTGGTCAGAGTTGATGGGAAGATGGATGGAGCCAAATACAGGGCAATCTTGGAAGAAAACCTCTTGGAGTCTGCAAAAGACTTGAGACTGGGGCGGAGGTTCACCTTCCAGCAGGACAACGACCCTAAACATAAAGCCAGGGCAACAATGGAATGGTTTAAAACAAAACATATCCATGTGTTAGAATGGCCCAGTCACAGTCCAGATCTAAATCCAATGGAGAATCTGTGGCAAGATCTGAAAACTGCTGTTCACAAACGCTGTCCATCTAATCTGACTGAGCTGGAGCTGTTTTGCAAAGAAGAATGGGCAAGGATTTCAGTCTCTAGATGTGCAAAGCTGGTAGAGACATACCCTAAAAGCCTGGCAGCTGGAATTGCAGCAAAAGGTGGTTCTACAAAGTATTGACTCAGGGGGCTGAATAATTACGCACACCCCACTTTGCAGTTATTTATTTGTAAAAAATGTTTGGAATCATGTATGATTTTCCTTCCACTTCTCACGTGTACACCACTTTGTACTGGTCTTTCACGTGGAATTCCAATAAAATTGATTCATGTTTGTGGCTGTAATGTGACAAAATGTGGAAAAGTTCAAGGGGGCCGAATACTTTTGCAAGCCACTGTATATGTCATGTCATGTATTCATTATCATGCAACTATATTATATGCTTCTATCATTGTTTATCATTGTTTGTATTACCTTTGATTTTGGTTTAAGTACACTAAGAATGGTTGTGTTCTGTGGTTGCCATGGTAACTGATTTTTGGCACCATTTTTCATATATATGAGGGGGGTTGTTTCAGATTTGGTTTTGTTCCTATGAGAAAGGTAACAGTTGGTGACCAAATGTTGGGTTTTTGAGCTATGAAATCTTTATCTTCCATGACAGATGAACCTCATATTCAATTTGATGATTTGCAACAACCATTAAAGGAACAGTTCAGTGTAAAAGTGAAATTGGGTAAAATAGATAGACTGTGCAAAAAAAAAAAAAAAAATTCATTATAGTTATCTAGTATAAATAAATTTGAAGCAACTGGACTTGTTTAGTAATCATTGAAGACGTTTCACTACTCATCCGAGCAGCTTCTTCAGTTCAACTGACTGGTATGGGAAGTCCTAGCATATATACTCTTCCACTAATCCAATCACAATGGCACTATGTAACTCTTCAGAAAGGTGACATCTGAAACTCACAGAGGTGTGAATGCTGTGGAGTTACAGTCAGTTGAACTGAAGAAGCTGCTCGGATGAGTAGTGAAACGTCTTCAATGATTACTAAACAAGTCCAGTTGCTTCAAATTTATTTATACTAGATATACCATGACCTGGATGAATGAAAATCTTCATAGACATATTCATTATAGTTAGTTTGGTTGGAGTGAGCAGATATCTAACATAATAGCCCGAACACTAGTTCCTGCTTTCAGCTTTCCTAACCTGTTATTTAGTCAGCAACTTTAGGGGGTCACATGGGGCATAACTGTTCATTTAGTTTGTGAGCACGCAGATTAGATTCCATTTGGCCCACCTAAAGTCACTGGTTGGTTACTGACTGATAACAGCTGGAAATTTGGAAGTAGTGTTCTGGCTATTATGTTAGACATCTGCCCACTCCAGCCTTAATAGATTACATTTTTGCCTAACTAGTTATATTGAAAACATTTTTTATTTTGTGCAGTCTATCTATTTTACCCAGTTTCATTTTTACACTAAACTGTTCCTTTAAGCTTAGCTTCTAAATTACTGCCCAGAGCACACTGAGCATGTTGGCAAACTGACAGGTTGATGGTAATGGTAAGCTCCTGTGACAACTTTGAAGGCCTCAAAAATAGAAATGCTGAACCTTTTAGCATATAACAGTAAATATATAAATAAATAATTTCTAAAAATAATGCAAATACATTATTTCTAAAACAATATTTTGCTGTTTCATATTTTTAATACTTTTGTAACCATAGCAATGTGAGAAAACACTATCTATAAGCATAATCAGAGCTTCTCTACTTCTTATGCCCTCTCCTGTTTCAGATATAAATATCATCATGTCATAGAAATATACTTCCTACAGTTGCCTGTCCCTAAATGACTGAGCAATGACTTATGGGTAGATGTTATGAATCAGCAAGATGTAGTTTTAAATATAAACTTAATTTTCATTATCTTTTTACATATTAAAGCAAAAGGAGATTTTGTATGACCAAATACAGTTATTTAGATTATGGTACTTATGCTGTACTGTTCTTTACACAGATAGAAAAGATTACATATTAATTAAAAAACAATATTTTCCATAATTTGTTTTTGTCCAGGAAGTTGTAACACTTGTTTGGCTTAGATATGGCAAAACCCAGGCTAGTGATAGGTATAGAGCATGTGTTACATGCGACCTTAATGCACAGGAGTGGGCCTCCGCTATGTGAGAGGTATTACTGGAGCTGAGGGTGTAGTTAAACTACAACTATATAGAGCTTGTGTGGTGCAGATAGAATAATGGACGCCAGAAAGGTTCTTGCTGATGAACTATAGTACAAGTTTATTGGACAAGGCACAATTTAATAGTGCAGCAGGGAATATACTCACAGACACAGCAGTATAGGATTATGTCACAATGGATAGCAGCAGATGTGACACTTAGGAACAGAATATCCCACTTGGAGGATGCACAGAGGATTAGCTGATACCCGAGATATAGACCTTTCAGAAGGGAGTGTTCCGGCCCACTGTGGTCCAGGGGAGAGCTCCTAACACTGGTACCTGGCGTCTAATAAAACCAGCCCCTAAAGAACGACAACAGAGCCGGGGTAGGCTAAACCCTTTTACAACTCCTGGTTGGGGCTATTAACTGCCCTTACTAAATAAGCTGACTACGCTCACCACTCCTAGAGGGTGCTATTAATAAACTGTCTGTGCTGACTTGTTCTCATTCACGGGGTCCTGTCCCCGACTTATCACTAGGGTATGAGGTCCCCTAGGGTACAAATGGCTTCTGGGCCTATGTTCTGGTCCAGGCTCAGTTGGGGCTCTGTCCAGAACACAGCATGCAGCCAAAAGAGGAAGACACTTCCTTGTGCAAGACACTATATAGTCTGCCAAGGGGAGTGGTCAACCTGGGCTAAACCTATAGGGGGTAGCCTAAGAACTGTAATCTGAGTGTAGAGGGCCCTGCCCTATAGCAGCACAGAAAAGGAAAAGATAAGGGATAACACCATAGGGAGCTTAACCCTATGGGTCCCTACAAAGTTAATATCCTACTGGTTGGTATTAAGTCTTGGTTTTAAGTTAAGTTTTAATACCAACCAGTAGGATACAATTATATATATATGTTCTAATCCAGTGATGTGGATGTACCTTATTTCCTCTTCTCCTTATAAACGTATATATTTTCAATTCTAAGGGGCCTTGGATTCACAATTCTCAACCTCTAATTGAATGAATTATCTAACTGAATATGAATTATAGGTTTTTTGATTTACTTATTTATATAAATTTGATTACAATTAATTCTCATTTTTTATTGGAGCACTGGCACTTTCCAATGATGAATTCAATTAATGAACTATTTAGATTAATCCGTTAGTAATTTTTATTTTTTACACATTAAATTGTAGTGGGCTGAACTTTCAATTTCACTTGAGCACTAGTACTTTATTAATGAGTTAAGTGGATGAATTTCAACAGAAATCAGCACACATTATTAGTGTTATTTAATTTCTTGCAACATATTGATTAATCACTAATTAACTGAAGCAAGTACTCTTATATTAGCAGTTAGGTATTTGCACTATTGTATACATTTTCATACACTAGTTGGGCACTAAGTATTGTATAATATGTGATCATATTAAATATATTTCTACCCCCTTAGTATTAACCTGGTCCAATTTCAGCCTCGGTTTCATGAGCCTGGGGATATTATGCAGAGTATTTATCCCTAGGGTGTTGATCCCTCTAAAGTAATCAAACTAGGATATAATGAATAACATGAGCAATGAGTAACAGCTATCAAAGTGATGGGGGTCAGTCCACATTTTCAATATGTCACACCATGGTCTTGCTAAGAGCTTTTATTGAGGTTCAAGACTTGGCCATACACAAGCCTGACTCACATAGTATCTAAATAATTGGCCTGTAGGCCATACACATGCATAGGCACCTTTCTATTGTTCCAGTACTTGGTGTTGAAGTGAGAAAAATGCACAGAGACAATGGTTCACTTTCTGTGCCCTGACTGAAAGAAATTTGCTGTCTGTCTGGCAATCCACCAGGATTGCAGAATTATTAGATAAAGGCACCACATGACTGTCCATCTATGCCAGATAGCTGACAAAATGGTCAAAATCGACCATACTGCCAGATCAAATCTGAGCATCTTCAGCAGAATCTTTTCCTGAAAATAAAAATTTCCCTTTTGACTTCAAAAACAGAAAGCAAAGATTGTATATAAAAAGACATCCTGTCAAATGACTTCTGTGTTGTATGGAAAACATTTTTTTGTCAATTTTAGTAGCTGTGACAAGAAGCTGCTACTAGCAGCTCCATGTGTCTTCACCCTAAAAGGGGTTATTCACCTATAAATTAACTTTTAGTATCATGCAGAGAGTGATATTCTAAGACAATGTGGCAGTTTTGTTGTTGTTGTTATTTTGTACTATTTAGCTGTTTGCCCAGAAGCTCTCCAGTTTGGAATGTTAGCAGCTATCTGGTTACTAGGGTCTTATTTACCCAGCAACCAGGTAGTGATTTGATTAAGTGACTGGAAAATTAGGGCTAATAGCAGATGGGTCATACTGGCACCAGCACTGCCTTTTTTGTGCGATGACAGACAGATGCCTTGTTTATCATGCCTGTCAGTGCACATACATTCATGGAGCAAAAGGCAGTGGACCAGCTTTTTGGGAAAAAAAGACCAATCTGCCAGCAGAAGGCAGCCTGAATAAAAAGATAAGTAATAAAAAGTAATACAGGTATGGGACCTGTTTTCCAGAATGCTCGGGACCTGGGGTTTTCCAGATAAGTGGTCTTTTTGTAATTCGGATCTCCTAACCTTTAGTCTACTGAAAAAATTATTTAAACAGTAATTAAACCCAATAAGATTGTTTTGGCTCCAATAAGGATTAATTATATCTCAGTTGGGGTCAAGTACAAGGTATTGCTTTATTATTACAGAAAAAAAGGAAATCATTTTTCAAAATGTGAATTATTTGATTAAAATGGAGTCTATGGGAGATGGCCTTTCCGTGGTTCAAAACTTTCTGGATAATGGGTTTCCGGATAAGGGGTCCGATACCTGTACAATTAAAGTCTTACAGTGTAATAGATGTTTTGGCTGCCAGGGTCAGTGATCTCCGTTTTAAAACCAAAAAGTAGCAGAACACCAACTGAAAAAGTTTCTAAGAACAGATCATTCTGTAAAATACTAAAAGTCAACTCAAAGGTGAACTGCCACTTTGATGCAATTTCATTACTTATTTTTTATTTGTAGAAGCAATAGAGTTAAGTGTAAAAATATGCAATAGTTTTCCTGAATAGATCAATGGAGCTATAATGTACTGGGTTTAGCAAGAAGTAGAAGTGGTGCAATGTAATACACTTAAACACAATGTACTGTATTATAGGATAAAACCACAGAACATAAGTAAAACGATACAAATAATGAGACAAGTCCTGCTCCTAGGGCAGCATATAAATAACACTCGGATTGGGCAGATAGTAATAAACATCCTACTCCTTATTAGGCAGCAAACCTTAAAATAATTTCAGGAAACTCATGAATTGCAAATGAAAAAAAACCTTAAAAACAAAGCAATATATATATATATATATATATAATATTCTGGATATTTTGGATAATATAATATTCAGCTGCAATGTAGTTTATTAATATCACTCTACCCTTAAACTAAGCAACCAAACTATAACATAAAAATTAATTTGAATTAAAAATTAATTTGGCAAATAGCAAAGATTATAGTGAGGGGGGATTTGGCTGTGCCTGAGTTCTAGTAAAACATAGATGAAAGACGAATGGAAAAAAAATGAAAAGAAGATGAAACATGGATGATAGGAAATAAAAAAAGCAAAAATAACTTCAAGATCAGTAGTGTGGCATGCAGGAGTTTGTTCACCTTGGGCCTAAGCTAATGAGTTAAACAAAGACGGAGATAGAAATATGAATGACAAAACCAGAAGTATGAATCTATATTCTCTTAGGTCTTTGCATGCCTGGATAGTACTGTAAGCCATATGCCATATGCCCTCTTATGTGTTTTCTTATCCCATGCAAGTCCGCCCAACCAGGTCCTGCAGCACCGCCCTGACTGGAAGTGACATCACCTAAACTGAAAGTCGCACACCGATCACTTTGTGAAAAGAAGATTTTAATTCCTTATTACCTTAAAGGGGACCTGTCACCCAAAGAAAAAACTCCAAATTCTTTTCTATCATATTAGTTGAGCAAAATAAACTTCATTTACACTATACAGATAGTATAAATCTTGTTTCCTTCAGTCTTGGAACTATTCAATCACAGCAAGCAGGCAGCTGCCATTTTGTGGACACTGTTAGTAAGGCAAGCGTTGCATCACACAAAAATCTTGTTGAAGGACCAGATGCCCATACCCATGCACTGGCTAAATAATTAGGTGATGTGGAGGGTGGGGAAAAGTGTGAAGTGCAGTGACATCTAGGTAGTGCTGAATGGAAAGCTAAAGGTATTGTCTGCCCCGCCTCTATGCCTAAGGCATAGAGGTGGGCCAGGCAATATATGATTGACAGCTGGGATTTTTAAATGCCTTTATAATGGGTATGGATGTGTTATTTAAAAAAAGGAATTTGGGTTTCATGTTTAACTTGAAAAGGACTTTTATTATTCAGCTTTTTATGTCTGGGTGACAGGTGTGCTTTAAATGGCCACACCACTGCAGCTAAAGGGTACCCACGGTCACCCACCGAATGGGCACATCAAGTAGATTCCAGCCTAGTCCTGACTTTGCGGGTTTTCCACGGTTACCTGCGGCTACCAACCCACTGCAGGACTCTACCATATGCATCATATATAGAAGTTGAAAGGCCAATACTTTGCCACCATTTGGTACTTGTTTAATGGCCATCAGATGCTTTCCATTGTTGTTCATAAGAAGCTCACTGCCAATAGCACACCCAGAAATCAGGATAGTCCTCAGAGCTAAGCATACTTTAGCACTATTAATTCCATTCTGACTTTGAATGCTGTAGATTTTCCAGTAAAGATTACTGAAACCAATATGTCATTTCCCTAAAAGCAAAGCAGAGTTGCTAATGGTGGAAAGTCCAGGAAGTGATTGTGCAAAAATCAGTTCATTTTTTTTTTTACTCATATATATATAGAAACAAAAATACATTTTAATATGTCAATCAAACCAGTAGGCAAAATACATTTGTAAAAGCTTCCACTTTCACTTTTTCACTATTTAATAATAAATATTGAAAGATGTATGTATTGTCCCCTTAAAAATTACTGTTCCTGCGCTCTTCATTGAATAACCACATGAACACAAATAAATATTAACTTAGGTCTATATAAGAAGCGATGAGCTAGCACATTTTCTTAATTATATCTATAAATATCAGTTCGATTTAATCTAAACCTTCCCAGTATCATGGCATGGTGCTGTTTATTATGGACTGTACTTCAAACAAGGGACTGGTTAATAATCCGGATTATTGTTACGCTGTGTTACTAATAAACTGATGTTGTAAAACTATACTTATTTATGTTTTACAAGAGCTGGTGGAAATGTGGGATATGCTTTTCCCCAGCAGTAGTTTCCTCTTGAGCCTGTTATGGCATCTTAGCATGGTTTATGCTGTTAATTAGAAGATGTCTTTTTATGCATTAAAAAAAACTATAATGTATTCCCTATCTCTTTCTCACTTCCCTGCACATCTTCCTCTGGTTTTTTCATCTATTCCTCCCTATCCCAGTGATAATGGCTTCACTCAAAAGCCATAGGTTAGAGAACGGACTTGTTATGTACACATTGTTTCCTAAGAAAACTCATTAACATGTTATGGAACACTTTGCTTTAATAGTTCTAGCAGAGTAATAGTTAATGTTAGAATCTGAAATGCAGCCCGCAGAATGTGAACAGCTGATCAATACTGGAATGACTACAGGATGTAGCTTAATACAATAGGGACTTCAACTCACTAATGTATTCATGCAGATCAGCTCATAAGTGCATGCTTTCTATCTCAGCAGGAAAACAGCCGAGATGGCCAGGCTGAGCGAACCAATGAGAACAGCTAACAATGTGACACGATGCTTACGCCATCGAAGGGCTGTAGCTGCAATGGTAAATTAAAGGAGCCAATCATGCTTTGCCTATCAACACTGAGTCGTGTGTTCAGGTATACTGTTGGCAGAAATACTACTTTCTTTTCCGATAAAATATAACAAACTGCAGCACAAAAAAAGATCCTTTTAATAGTAAGCTGTCTATGCATAGACTGTGTACGTGTGTTTGTGTATGATTCAGTTGTGTTTGTTTCCCAAGAGAATACAGTACATAAAGACCAATTATTTCCTGTCAGTTACGTGCACCACCCAAGGGTCTTTAGGGTACTAAATAGTCTCATGAAAGACAATTCTTTGCCATTTCCTGAAAAAAAAAACATCTTAATGGTGAGTCCAGGAGATATCATTCTCAGATATAAGCAAGAAATAGTTTGCTACGACATGGCACAAATAAGCATAACTGTAGGATCTTAAGAGTTAAAGATCCATCAAAAGGGGGAAACTAAAAGAAACCTCTTTATAAATGAATGGCAATCCCTGGAACAAGGTTGTTCTTTTTTCTCCAAATTCATATGCTGCAGAGTTATTTCAGCTGATTAAGTGAGGGGCTGCCATACCTGGGACATGTTTCATTTAAACATTACTGCAGATAAAAATGATTTAAAATAAATGTAAAAAATATTAGACTTGGTCTTACAGACAGCATCTAATTTGTGCTTTAGCTAAGACATCACTTATATACCCAAACACTCTGCGGTATGTGCCAAGGGAAATACATTAGAAAAAATACACAGGTCTTCAGACTAACTGGGATCATCTGCCAAATGCAAAACATTGCTGAGATCTTTTATGTGTTTTTCCCCACAATGCAGCATTCCCCACAATTCCAGCAGTAACTCAGGTTGCCACAAAATGTGTCACCTCTGGGCACATACTCCACATAAATACCACTTACAAAGTGTTTTAAAGGAAGTTAAAACATATTATTAAGGGTGCAGGGGCAATGGGCACCCTCCAGTAAATGTGATTTTAGCTGGCACAAAAAAGAGCATTTGTGGGTGAAGTGAAGTTTTTAAAAACAATGACTGCTAGTGGTACAATCAGTGCTTTATCTACCAATAGTTAATAAGAAGAAATACCTACTGATAATAAGGTATTATTTTATATTATAACATAAAAACATGCTACATATTCTTTTTAAAAAGCATAATGGTCTATAACTATGGTGTGCACTTTCCTTACACATTTATATTTATAGAATTAACACAGATTACAGGATTTCTGTTCTGAAGGAATCTATTAAAACTAACTAAAGTAAGCACCATGGTAGCTCTCACGCATATAAATATGGTTAACATTCTATTTTGACAATAAAGGGATAACGCTTGGGATATCAAGTAGTAAAATAAAATAACATTAGGCAGCATTAGGCTTCCAAACCATATATGAGAATTAAGGTTAGGGATTTTATTAAGAGTGAAGAGTCTGATTATGGTTTATGTACAATTTGACTGTTTAAAACAATCTCATCACATAGCATCAGTTAAGGGCTATGCCACACAGGGCTGATTCTCGGCAAGCAGAAAAACACCCTTCTGCTCTAAATATCTTTCATTTGTGCCTTGAAGCCTTAAATCTGCCCAGGTGCAGGCACACACAGCGTATTTCTGCCCATAACTTTGTGCTCGAGCAGTTTCAGGCAGAAATACCCTGTGTGTGCTTGCACCCAGGTGGATTCTATGCTTCTGTGTACAGGCACAACAGATTTTTAGGCTGATGCCACACTTAGGGGGAGATTTATTAAGACAGGAATGCTCCGAGTGTATTTCCACTGATTTTTTCGCGCTTGCACAACTTTTTCTTACACTTGCACAACTTTTTCGTACGCTTGCGTGAAAAATCCGGAAAGGTTCTGCCGAATACGATAGGATCACCAATACGATATTATCGTGACTAATACGATTTTTTCGTAAGCATTTAAGCGATATTTGCGATCTTCAGAAATCATTGTATACAATCCGAATTTTTCCCATTCGGGATTCAAACTCGTGTTTTAATGAATCGGCCCTTTAGTGCATGGCGTATATTTTCGGCAAGCCAAAAATCACTTGCTGAAAATACTGACATTCGCCTCCTACCTGTGCCTGCACCCGAATGAATGGAATACGCTTGGGTGCAGGCACATGTAGCCGATATCCGCCGTGTGGAATCAGCCTTAGAGCAGAGGGCCTCATTCTCTGCAAGCCTTTTCTTGCTTGTTTGAGAAAACTACACATTTTCCGCCATTTATGTGTCAAAACTGTGAAAGATGAATTAAAAAATACACCATCTAGATGCTGCTCTAGGCAATTTTTTTATGGTCCTTTTACTTATTTTTACTTTACTTTTACTATTTAAGTAATTTATAAAGTTCACAATTTATAGTTAAGTTGGTTTTAAGAAAGACCAAAGTCCATCAAATTCAACCCCTCTAACTGAACCCCACAGCACATAATTACATACTTAAGGTTGAGGAAAATTTGTGGTATTCGTGTTTTTCTTTACACATTTTGATGTGCAGTTTTTAATAAAAAAGGAAACTTTTGTGCTTTTTTAATTACTGAGTTTACCTCTATAACTACACAAACCCTGCAAATGTCTATTTATCCCAATCTTTCATGTACTGATTCTATGTATATATTTTTACCACATTAAAATGTTGTATCTAAATGTACCTTAATAACAATACATTCCCAGTTTAGTATCTGTGTGCACATATTTTATGCTATGATTGCATCAATCAACTGCAAATAAAGAATATCCTAGAGCAGCATTTCTATTGTGTACAAGAGCCTGCAATTTAACTTAGATATGAAATTTCCATTTAAACTACGCTACACTCCTATATATACAGTATACTGTACCTGCCTTAAAAATGTTTCCTATTACTTTCAGCCATATAGGCTGATAGCTGGAGGGGTAGATATTACTGCTTTACTAATGCACTGCATCTTACACCCCCCTCATTAATTCTGCTGTCTCACTCTTGCTACAATTGATCCGTAACTGCAGGGTCATTGCTGACTTAGAGCTGATTCTGGTCTGTCTCTTTTTTACAAAGTATCCTCTTGGGATGGTTGCGTTTACATCTACTAGCCTTCCCTCATCCCTTCTTTTCTTCTGTGTATATCTCTATATATCTCTACAGCAAGGAATCCCACCACTCCCAGGATGTTCTGAAAAATCACAAAAATATATTTAGATCTAAAAAAATGTTTGTGCTTTTCCAAAAACATACATGAAGTGGTGCATTCCTTACTATATTTATGCTGAACTAATACCCATGCTACAAATTATACACATATATAAATCCAGAGAAAGAGGCAGGAGGGACACAGGAACTGGAGGAGTCGTCTTCTCTGTTCTTTCGGTGAGTGGGCTGAACTGAGGGGGGGAAGTTAGAGTGAACAGCATAGATACTGGCACAGCAGGGCAATTATAAGCAGGTAAAACCTGCACGTTTATTTAGTGCAACACAGTAAGGTTTCGGGGTGAACCCCTTTGTCAGACAAACTGCAGAGTGAGGCCAAATAACATTTAAAGGGCATGAATGTGACATCACCAATGGCATTTGCATAATAAATTGACAATACATAGGTGCTTAAAGTCCAATCTAAAGTCCATACTAAATAGCACCGTGCAAAATACAAATAACATTATTTTATACATGTGCCAGCCATACACGTTTAAATGCAAAATACAAATAATATTATTTTATACATGTGCCAGCCAAACAAGTGTAAATGCAAAAAACATTATTTTATACATGTGCCAGCCAAATGAGTTTAAATGCAACATATAAATAACATTATTTTATACATGTGCCAGCCAAACAAGTTTAAATGCAACATACAAATAACATTATTTTATACATGTGCCAGCCAAACAAGTTTAAATGCAAGACAAGCACTACATTACCCTAACATACTGAGGAGCAGAAAATGTCCCTGGTTATTTCCTATTCAGTTATTCATTTCTGTAAGTAAAGAACAAATAGTTTAAAATACAAAAAACAGAAAAACGCAAGCTACAAAAAGCATGTTAGATTAAACTCCTCATTTAACCCCCGTGGTACTGTTATTCGTAGTTTCCATTTAAACGTGTGTGGCTGGCACATGTATAAAACAATGTTATTTGTATTTTGTACAGTGCTATTTAGTATAGATTTTAGCTTCACTTTCCAGTTTGTCTGACAAAGGGGTTCACCCCGAAATGTTACTGTGTTGCACTAAATAAACATGCAGGATTTACCTGCTTATAATTTCCTTGCTGTGCCAGTCTCTATGCTGTTTGAGATTGGATTGGAGGGTGCCGTTCCCTCTTGATACCGCGCACCAGGCTAAAGTTTTTTCTTTTGGAGGAGCCAGGGTGTGCTGGTGAGTTTTGCTTTATCCACATTACTGGGGAAAGTAAGAGACCACTAAACGACAGGCATGTAGTAACCACGTACCTGTCATTTCCTATGGGGCCCCTGGGGTGATCGCGCCCCAGGGGCCACTCGTTCCCCACCTCTGCTTGTTGCCTAGGGGCTGGGCAATAAGCGAGGATCGAAGATTTGGCTTTAAAAGCCGCTCCTCTACTCCCAAACCCGGAAGTACTGCAGAACGTATGTTCTGGGGCACTTCAGTCCTTTTATCCAGAGAATGTAGATTCTACGTTCTGTGGATATGCTGTTGATATGTCAAAGTTATGCTGTTGAAAAGTGTTTACCGCAAAGAGATGTGAATTTTGCAAATAAACCTGAAGCTGCTATTGGTGTGAAACGGAAATGGAGCATATACTGTGAAATGCTTGGAGATGTTAATACATGTGATGCAAGTATAATATATCTGTTTTAAGTTAAAAACTGTGCAGCTAAAGTGTGTGTTTCACCGCCCAAGGGAGTTAACACAAAAGCAAACTTCCAGGTGCAGCAATGGTTAAATATGGTGAAAACTGACAATGAGGGTCAGAAGTTGCAGTGCCTTGCTGAATTAATTCAGTGGTTTAAAGAAAGGACTGTAAAGTGTCTAGAAAGTTTTCCAGTACAGAGTGTTGTAGCTGTACTTATTAAACTCCTGGAAATAACCCATAACTTTGATGTTATGCCAAGCATTAAAGAGTATTTTGAAACTATTTCCTCTCTTCCAGAGTAGTAATTGATGCAGTTTCCATACTACTGGAAGAGGTACAGCGTGCAAGAAACCTTGATGTGGTGGAACATGCTTTTGCTGTACTTGAGATTTTGTCTCATACACATGGCAGGACCATATTACAGACTGGGGAACTGGGTGATGCTTTAGCCATGGCTGCCAAAGGTTGCCAGGATATTCAGCCCAGTGAGTTTCATTTGATTGCTAAGGCTTTGCCAGAATTATCACAGGTTAACCCACAGTGTCGGCCTGGCCCACCAGGATACCAGGAAAACTCCCGGTGGGCCCAGGTATTAGTGGGCCCTCCTGCTCCTGACCATTTGGCCTGTTTCATGATCATTTCCTATTACTGAATGGGAAAGAGGAAAAATAGATGGAAGAATAGATGCTAGCATGTAAATAAAAGAGACTAGGAGAATAAAGAGGTTGGGTGAGAAAAGGAGGAATAATAGTTTGGAAAGCAGGCCTAGGGTCCAAGGTTTTCTGATGGGCCCCTGGGTTCCCAGTCCGACACTGTTAACCCATCAGGACAAAGAAACAGTGGAAAGTATACTCCTGTGTTTTCTCCTCATTAATAACTTTCAGTTTAACCAGATGATGTTGAAAAAAGTGGTGTGTCCTGAATGGGTGTCCCACATTCAACAATCTGATGGCAAGGGAAGCAAGACTGTGGCATCCCTACTCTCACTGGTAAAGGTACTTCCCTTGGTGGGAAGTGTGCCCGGTATAAAGAGTGAATGTGCAGTAGCGTCTCTTTTGTTTTAGGTTGGTGACTCAAATGTACCCAAAAGAGGTAAAGTTGGTAGCTGGAGTGCAAGTGCCCTCTAAAGCTGTGGTAAAAAAGGCTGAAAGGATTAATCAGCCTGAACTGGTAAAATACATTGAAAAGTTATGTATGCTCAACTGGCCAAGGCTTTTAAAGAGAAAGAAAGCCAGCTTGAACAGTTCCAAAGAGAAGAAGTGACACTTAAAGAGGTGCACTCTATAAAGATTCTTGATATGGAAAGAGAGATTCAGCCTCTAAAGGAGAGTTTTGCTTCAGAGGCTGAGAAATGCACTGGAGTCAGAGCAGAAAAATAAAGTTGTGAGGTTCCAGTCATTTGAAAAAAGGTGATACAGCGATGCAGGGCTGAATCCACTATGCGGCAATCGATTGATCGATCCTAGCCTTGCTTCTGTATAGGAAGAAGTCAGGCTAGGCTCGATCAATCGATCGTCGCATAGTGGATTCAGCCCTGCATCTCTGTATCACCTTTTTTCAAATGACTGAAAGCCAAGTTTTAACAGAAATTTTCTAATAAAGCATTCAAAATACTAAATGTTTTGCAGGATAGGACAATTATTGGGGCAGGGTAGAATAGATTTTTTACTTCAAAATTTTTAGTGTTACTTTTCTTTTAAAGGAACAAGAGTGTGTGGAACTAAATCAGAAGGTCAGAGAAAAATTAAAAATGGTAAAGCAAAAGTCCCTATAGCGAGAAAGCAGTAGGATGGCTTAATGTGCTCACCCCTATGGCCTGAAGCAGGGATGGGAGATATGTGGTAGAGAAAAAAATTTGTTTTTTCCTTTAAGTTCTCCATAGTGGGAGATGTATGCTTTACAGGAGATGTTGATAAACACAGAACGTTTTCTCTGTTTAAAGGGTTTTGCTGTCTGGCCCTGGAAGCTATAGTGTTCCGGAAGGAACAAGCAGACCAGGAGATCCATTCCAGTAGTCCAGCTCACATATTGGAGCTTACTTTCCACAGGAAGGCTGTCATTTACTTATGTTTTTATTCAGAAGCAAATCAATGTGATCCTAGGCATGTATAAAGATCAAAATATTATTATAGTATATATATGTACAGCATCCAAGTGTATACTGTATATGGGACAATACACACCTTATTGTATACTATAACGATAGAAATAGTGAAGAGCATTTTGCTTCACTGAAAAATTTAAAAAAAGGTGAAAGTTTGCAAAACTCATAGAAACTCATCATGTTTGAACATATAAAGCAAAAGCTAACAAACATTATTAAGTGGGTACTTTACCTAATAAAAACCCAAGTTAAAGTTTTTGAACAAAGTACATTTTAAATACAATTTGAAAGGGATTGCAGTTGCACTTGCTTTTAAAATTTATGATGATTTGGACACAATTCTGTCCTTGGCATTCAGCATTGTCTTCAACAATATAACAGTCATTAAAAGAAAAAATATTTGTAATGTGAAATATATTTCCCCTGCATAAAATGTTTTCTTTGCATGAATTTAATTTAGCATTAGCGAATAGGACAGTAATTATTGAAGAAGGTTTGAGAATTTTATAGATGGCACCAATACACAGTGTATGTAATAAAATATTTTACTTAAAATTCCTTATTTTTGTGTCAAAAGAATATGCCACTTTCAATAAGGCCTGCAAAACTTTAGAGTCAAATACCTTTTTTAGCTGAATTTTACCATATAATATGAAACAAAGGGCTTTGTTCTGAATAAAACTCATCAAACATAGTATGAAAAGTCCATCTATTCAGCTGAATGAGAATATGCCACCTTCAGCTATTGTTTGTCATAATTGTCAATAATTTTATTGTACAAAAGTGGTGATTTTGAGACAAAATAAAAGTGGAAAAAGATTTGATTAGATTCAGATTTCCACCATATTCACAAACCTCTATCTCAACTGTGCAGGGTCGGACTGGGGGGTGCAGGGCCCACCGGGGCTTCTGCCTCAGGGGCCCCTGCACCCCCCAATGGCCTCCCCACCTTCACCCACCTCAGAGGCCCCCAACACCCTCTGACCTTCTCCCCCAAGAGCTCCTAAAAGAAACTTACCTGCAACAGATGCCCAAGATAGCATAGATAACCTAATGGAACGTTCTTCTGTGCACCAACAAATCCAGGAAGCAGTATGAATGGAAAAGCATTTACTGGTAGGAAAATATTATTTTCCCAAGACAGAGTATAATGTCTGGGGATATCTGGGGATATTTGAAAGTTGACTATATAAGGGAAAAAAAAATGAGTAAAACCTATGTTGGAAAGCAACCAGCTTAATTATTAAGCAAAATGTTGAGCTTGTAACTAAAGACCAAGGGTCACTATGTTTTAGAAGTTCCTTGTACCGAAACTTGGCTATGTGAGCCAGACTACTGGTTCTGCTAAATGGAGCAGGGGAGATGGGGGTTGTGCTGGTACAGTCCTGAGCAGATAGATGGAAGGTGAGGGGTGCACAGCAAGTGTCTACAGAATAAGAGAGTGCAGAGATAAGGAAAGAGGTACATAGAAACAGGAAGTCCCCACTTTTACAAGGGAAGGGTTCAAAGGGCACACAATGAGGTCCTGCTGGGCATTAAAATTGTCACACTTTAAAGTGATACTGACATGAAAACAATTACTTTTCAGAATATTTATCTACATAAAAAGTTACCTATAGGTCATGTTCATCTTTTTTGCTGATAGGGCTGCTTTTGTTAGTAATTGTTACTTGAAGTCCATAAAACTGACTGTTTTGCCAACCTGACTGTCCCTTCTCAACCTGTCAGTTATAGCTTCTAATGCTAACGGCCTCTTGGTGCAAAAATATGGCAGCCCCCTCATAGAGGAACATGGGGATCAGATAGGTAATGTAAAAGCATTGGGCAAATACTTTTAAGGCAAAATTATAAATAGAATGCGAAGACGATGTTATGATGGATGTTAAAAAGGTTTAATTTCTGGAGTCAATATCTCTCTCCTAACAAAACAATTCCCCTTCATTATAAAGCTACAATATGTATATACCAGTTGTATACATCGATTGTTTTTGTATGTAAGCTGCACGTTCCATGAATACACCCATTTATTGTACAATGCTGTAGAATAAGTTGGTGCTTTATAAATAATACAATATAGATTTAGATTCTGTATCCCTGTTACTAGGTTATTCATCTCAACCTCGTAGGCAAGAGATCATTTACAAAGGGTTTATCAGATTTTCCTGCAGAGGTAAAACATAAATGAAGAGCTGTTTTACTAATCCATGGAACTGTAGTTTGTAAAAGAGAGATGCACTGAGCGTTTCACAGTTGGGTGCGGACTTCCGATATGATATGATTACACAGCATACTAATGTTCACACAGTGACAGGAATTATGGGTAACATATGTAATCAATGATCAGAGTAAAACATTTTTCCCTTTTAGCTACTTTCATGATCAAAATTCTAAAACAAAGTTTTTCACAGAAGAATAAACGGTCTTTAATTTAAAAGTTTTAATAAAAGTTTTTGCATTGTGTTGCAGTCCAGTACTCAGTCCTATAGTATGCAATATATCAGTATTAGACAAGTCTGGGAATGCTTGCTTTACAATACAGGTATAGGTTATATTATTTGGAATGCTTTTCCAGAATAGTTTTTTTCAGTAATTTGGATCATCATACCTTAAGTCTGCTAAAAAAATATATAAAAGTTAATAAACTCCATATATTTGTTTTTCTACTAATATGGATTCATGCAGCTTTGTTTCTATCAAGTACAAGGTTCTAGATTATAATTTCAGAGAAATGCAAATAATTGAAAATAAAATGATTGACTTAAAATGAACTCTATGGAAGGTGGACTTTCTGTTATTCAATTAAATTGTGGAGATATCCCAACTTCACTCTGAATAGCTATATTTTGCTATAGTTTATACAGGAGCAGTGAACAGCTCCTTGTTGTAGCTCCCATCATTCCCAGCTACAATCAGGTGACCAATAAACCCGTGGAACCTGAGCCAGGTTACTCTGAAAGAAAAAAACTATAGGAGTCCTAGTATGAATCAATATCTGTCCACAAATTGGGTAGATGTCAATTGGGCAGGTTTAAAAATCCCATCAGGACGAGGAGAAAATCAGCTTGTTGATGTGCCCCCCCCCACACACCCCCTGTTGGCCTGCATGTTGTGCTCAACCACTAAATTTTAAACCGTTAGGTGGGGGTGCAATGAGGTTGTTATCTATATATATATATTTAGGGTTGCACCGAATCCACTATTGTAGGATTTGGCCGAACCCCGGATCCTTTGTGAAAGATTCGGCTGAATACCGAACCAAATCCAAAACCACCTCAAGGTGTCCTATATATATATATATATATATAGGTACAAACAGTTCATAAGCTGCACACCAAAAGTCAAAATCGATACCTGGGTGCCAGGGCAGTGTAGGAATGTGTAGAAGAACGGAATAGACCGGCACTCACAGTGTTAAATAGCCTGTGAGTGCTGGTCTATTCCGTTCTTCTATATATATATATATTTGGGATGCACTGAATCCACTATTTTAGGATAGAAAAAGAAAGGGTTAAAGACATGTGGTGTGTGGCAAAAAATGTTTTACTTCGCCATATCTAAATCCTGCTGAAAAAGGTCGAACCTTAGCTGAATCCTCGAGCCGAATCCTGGATTCGGTGCATCCCTATTTTGTTAATGGGTGTGTGCAGAGGACCTCTTGTCTTTTTCTGTATGAATTTTGTGCATACAGCCTCATACAACATTTTCTTTTTCACTCTGAATGGCACTGGCAACTTTTTTAGGCATTAAAAAACCTATAGTATATGTAATATACCTTTACATCTATTCCATCTATTCCCACTATTCCATCAAAACCTAAACTGCTTACAAACTGATATTATTTGAGAAAGCTGATAGAGCATAACCTTCCCCATACACATACACAGTTTCAATCTCTGTGGCTGAGTTCAGTCAATGTTCAGTCTGGGTAGCTGAGCTCGAGATGATCGCCTGACCTTTAAGGACCTGACACTTTTTATTGGAAACACTGTTCTGCTCCCAAAGGTTCTGCCTCTATCAACAATTGACAGGGACACTGGATACCTCAGAAACACCAGTGTGCACTAAGCAGGGATACCTGCAAAACTAATGTTTTTTTTCTTAGGCTCAAAAAGACAAATGGCTTAGTCTTAATCAACATGTAAAACGCGATAACCATGTCAATTATAAGTAAATCTGAAATAGCTGCTCTATATCTATAGTGTGGAAGCAACATATTTAACATTTATATACAAAGACACAACATTTACGAAGAAGAATTTTGAACTTTTCCTTTGATATACATTATACAGTATATTCTTACTTATTAAAGTCAGTTCATTGGGCAACTTTTATATAGGACCCACATAGTTTTACTGCCCCTTACTTTACACTTATGTGTAAGATATTTGCACTGCAGATGGATAATTAAAGTAGTTAAACAAAAAAATATATGCAGGGTTTTAACTCCTTGAGTCTCTGGGCAGAGTCAAATGACTTCTATGTCTAGAATCTCTGTGATAACACAAATGTCTGTGTGTATCTGTATACAATTTAATCTGTTAATATAAATTAATAAAGGAAAGGATAAGTGAAAAGCATCTAAGACTGTAAAAAATGTAAGGGATACCTCCCCATGACTGATAACTCTTCGAATATTTAGACATGTGAATCAATAAAATACATGTTTTGCATACTAAGCATCTGTTGTCTGGTTCTGTTCAGGAAATCATACATATAAACACAAGCTAGAATTGGAGATATATGGATTTAGAGATAGATAGATAGATAGATAGATAGATAGATAGATAGATAGATAGATCGATAGAGATTGATTGGTTGATCCATTTTGTTCTTCTGCACTTACTGCACAATATTTTATTCATATTAATGGCAGATGGCACAGAGGGGGTATTAAGCATTTTTCCTCCAGCTGAAATAGTCAGGTAAAGAAATTTTAAAGTCACTTAAACTGGGTTTAGTTTATTTAATTCTTAAGCAATATCAGATAAGCTTTATTCAATGCTACGTGCCATTATCCATTAACCGTAAGAATATGTTTAGCTTTGCTCATCATAATAAAAAAGAGAAAGGAAAAAAAGATTATTTTTTTTTTCAAAATTTAATTAAGCCTAACCTTTATAATGCTAATTAAGCAATACTTTTGGCACTTTCCCCAGGGGACTATCAAAGCTTAGACTGTTTCCCCCATCGTAGTAACACTGTATTATTACAGAGCTTGGCTTATTCATCTTATGCAAGCACTATCCATGCATCTGACTGGCATTCCAGTTAGTCCAGGAAGGATGAGTAAGATGGATAACATCACATTCCCCATACAGTAATTGGTAATATGAAAAGTAATTTTACATTCAAAAGTTATATATCAGTCCTGGACTCAGCACAATTTAATGACCCATATTGCCTATTTACTCCTTACTAATAAGAAAGATAGGCAGGCACACAGCCCATGTATACATATACATTAGGATCTGCTCTATCTAGTGGCTGTGCAGCTAATAAAAAATCTACAAGAGAGTGTCAAAATATTATGCAAATCTGACTCCCAAGTTGCAGCTCAATTTGTTTTTAGTGATAAGTCTTGGGCTTTATTTAGGTCCTGCTGTTTGATATTTATACATTACATTTAAACATTATAATAGCTGATGCAGTGTTCCTGTCTAAAAGTCACAGGATATTTAAGCGGGTTGAAAAAAAAATGGGAATGAAAATTAATATGAAAAGCATTTTTAAAACCCATCTTTATCCTATATTGTTATACTTGGCTATACATTCACAAAAAAACATTTTAAGGAGATACTAGCAGATGTAGTGCCCATTGGGCAATGATGTAGATTGCGCCACAGCCTCAGCTTACCAGGGGTGGTAAAAAGCAACAAAAAGTTCTAGTGCAGAGAGTGTAATTGTGCTCCCAGCACTAGAGATGCAGCCCCCCCCCTTGTTCCCCCATCTGACACTGAAAAGGAAAGGGCTAAGGGGGATGATGAAGTTGTCCTTCCTCTTCTCTAGATGTCAGTAGCTGGTCTCATTAAAGAGTCTTCTGCGCCTTCTTGTTTGTCTCTGAAAATCAGAGTGAATATTTCACTTTATGGGGAGATAGAGAGAGAAACAGAGATACATTGTGAGGTCTCATGAGCTAGACCCTCTCTACCATTCATAGCAGTATATACAGGGGTTCGCTTTCTAAATCACTTCCAATGGTACTGCACTACTATGTTTGCTGCTCTATAAATAACCAGTAACACCAATTAGTAGCTGCTTTAGTAGAAGAAGGAAGCTGATTGGTGCAATAAAGGGCATGGGACACTCCTGACAACCAAGGGTGGGTTCCAATTATACAGTGCACTTAAGGGGCTCTCCAGGCTAATGGAAAAACACTTGGAATCACCCCATTCATTTATATTAGAATTGCCCAGACCTGTAAACCAAGTGACTGTGGCATGAAAATTAGACAAACAGCAATTTTGTGGGTTTGGGTAATTTGCCAGAAGTTAATGGGGGAGGTTTGAAGTAGTTTGGCGCTCACACACTGAGCTGAAAATTGCTTGGGTGACAAAACATCCTGAATCCCCTCTGTGCCATTACCCTAAAGCTGTATGTTAATGCAGGGGGATAATAGGGGCAACAGACACTGCCACCTCAGGAGGCCCAGGAGAATAGGGGGCCCATTGGGAGCAAACAACCATCCTTTTAATAAAATAGGGTTCAGGATTAACTGATATTCCTCTCTCCATTTTGGGGAAAATCCATCTTTCTAGACCAGGGATCCCCAACCTTTTTACCCGTGAGCCAGACTCAAATTTAAAAAAATATAGACTGTTAATAACATTGGCATCAAATACCAACATTACTGGCAAGGAGGCAGCATCAGATATAGACATGGGGGCACACTGAGTGAAACTTTAATAGGGATGTGGGATTGTCAGGGAAACTCTATCTCCAGCCTTGTTTGTGTATTAGAAAAATGTTTTTGCTCAACTTGCACAATGCTGTGTAGTTCCTGGGGGTCAGTGAGAATCAGAAAGCAGATTCATTGGGGGGAATTCACAAAAGTGGTGATATTGAGACAAAATAAAAGTGGAGATAGATTTGTCGGATTTTCCACCTAATTCACAAACGTCTGTCTCCACTTTTGTGAATTTGTCTTTTAAACAGACATTTTTCAGATTTTGTCATTTTCCCGACATTTTTTTTATGAATTTGCCTTTAGCTGTTAGTAAATCTGTCGGTGCCATCAAACCCCGTCCCACAGCTACATGAGCCTTGGAATAAGGATTTTACCAGCAGGATTTTGCATTTCATATGCCATTTGGCATTTCACTTTGAGGCATTTCCTGAGGGGTAATATTAGTTTGCCCAGGGAAACTATGCATCATTTTTTAAGGACAAGCTGGGCTTTCTAATGTTTCCTATATTTCTGTGTAATTCCACTTCTGTAACAAGATTAAGGGCCTAAATACCATCTTCTCTAGCCCCTACTCATTACTGGGCAGCAGCAATCCGGCCCACACACCAACATGCCCGGTGAATAGAGGTCCAACAGGACTAGGGCCCACCAGGTCTTTATCCAGTGCCCTGTTGGGCCAGTCCAACCCTGTACCCCAATATCCCAGTTTGGGTGCCAGTGTGAATGTGCTGTTTGCTGATCCCCAAGATGGCTGCTGGGAACAGGTGGGGACCAATGCTGTTAAGCAGCTCTGTAGTTCTGGACATGCTATGGGGGCACAAATAAGTTGGGGCAAATGTCAGTGAAGCGATTAAAGAGGGGGCACTGGGAGGCTTTAATTTTCCTCTTAATAAAAATATTTACAATATATTCACACAAAATGTTATTATTGCCTCATTGATTAAGCTAAAACTAGCATAATCATGCAAAAGTGAGGTAAAAACTTTTTATATATAAGATATAAATTAAACTTTTTTTAATAAGTGTTTTACTTGTTTATAAAATGTTAATGAGGTCTTTTACACCTATTGTTCCAGGGTTAGACAGAAACTTGTCCCCTAACAATAGTCTGCTAATCCCCATTAATATGTTAATGATCCCCCAATGGGGCCCCTACCTTAGGTGTGAAATGGAGACTGGGTGAAACCAAAAAAACAGAACAGCTTAGAATTGGTCTGACAGAGTTACACTGAGCTTTACTCCATTTTGAAAATGTCGGGAAAAAAATGTAGTTAAAATGACGTTTAAACGACAAATTCACAAAATTGTCTGTAAACTGTCTTTCTTTCACCAAAAACGGAAAGGGGCGGTTGAGTCAGAATTTAGGCGGATTTCTGTTTGTGAATCTGGAGAAAGTGTTTTCCACCAGTTTTTCCACCACTTTTACTCCAAAAAAGGGCTATCTCCACTTTTGTGAATTCCCCCCATTGGGTGCAATTCAATACGCACTCTCTAGCCATGTGATCACAGTTGTATATTAAATGGCAATTGACTGCAGGCTTCCAAGGATACTATGCCTTGCTATGCTTATTTAAGCCACTGCTTGGTTGCCAGGGGAAGAAAGACCTCAGACAAATATGTACCTGAGCATCTGACCTTCCCAGTGCAGCTCTGATTGGCTGAAAACTGCCAGGAAAGGTAACTTAAGGGCCCAGATAAAGATGGCAGAGCAGATGCAGACACAAGGGGGGAAAGGGGGCATGTAAGGAACAACCATGCAAGGAACAATTTTGGTTGCTTCTGTACCCATAATTTATAGTAGCTTAGAGCACAAAAGCTCCCAAAGTTGCCCCCCCCCCCCCCCCGGTTCCAAGACTCCTAAAGCTGCCCCCATTGCCTCACACTCTAATTGCTTGCAGATGTTATTGTCATTGTCGATTGGAAATATCAGTTTGTCTTTAAAAATTACATATGCCTGACAGGCAGGAAAAGAGGGTCATTGTAGACAACTTGGCATCACCCCTACCCCAGGGCAGCCATCAGGAGGGGTTCAAGGTTTCCAATTGTTAAAAAATTGCCCCCATGGCCTGCCACTGTCATTGCTTGGGGAGGTGCTTATCATAAAGCTGTCCAATGGAAATGTCAGTTTGTCTTTTGAAATTACATTTGTCCGACAATCAGGAAAGGATGCTAACAGAACAATAAAAATTAGGGGTGCAGGGGAACTGATTATAGCAAAGGTGGTTATGGGAAACAGACCTATTATGCAGGGGTGAATGGAATATATTGGACTATGGAGATTATCCCTGTATTAATAGGATGGAGGAATCACAGTGCATGATGGTATTTGTAGTCTTGTCACAAGCCTTATCATACCATAATAGGAAGAACAGGGCATGCCCATTATGGCCCCATTCTATTTGTTGGCATTGCCCAGCTAAACAATGGGTTAATAATTGGGGCTCCTGCTAACTTATTAGAAGAAAATATCAATAGTATGGGGTCCTTTATGATTCCATGTGTTTGGATTAATGTGTATTAATCTTAACAGCCCCTTAAAAGTGAGCTTTTAGTATGTTATAGAATGGCTGATTCCAAGCAATGTTTCAACTGGTCTTCATAATTTATTTGTTATAGTTTCTTAATTATTTACCTTCTTGTACTCTCTCTTTGCAGCTTTTACATGTATGTCACTGACCTCAGCAGCCAAAAATCTATTGCTCTGTGAGGCTACGGTTTTACTCTTTATTCTTACTTTTTATAACTTTTGTTTCTATTCAGACCCTCTCCTATTTATATATCAGGCTCTCATTAAAACCAGTTCCTGGTTGTTAAGACTATTTGGATCCTAGCAACCAGTGCCCTAAATTTCAACAACCCTTTATATCTCTTCCAATCAGCATTCTATTACAGCTGGTACTGATTAGTATTACTGGTTATTTATGGAGCGGCTAGCATATTCAGTAGTGCAGTACAGCTGGGTGTGATACAGAAAGGGAACCTCTGAATTTACTGGTAGAAATCGCAGAGAGGGTCTGGCTTATGAGAGCTCACAATTAGTGATGAATCTGTCCCGTTTTGCTTTGCTGAAAAATTTGTGAATCTTTCAAAAGATTTGCAAAATAGGGAAATGTCGAAAATGTCGAAAAAATGTCATTTTTTTGACGTGTGAAATTTTTTTTGTAAGAGCATGTCAATTTTTTGTTGTGCAACAATTTTTTATGCGCTGAATTATGACGCCCATTTCGCAAAACAATCCGCCAATGACGAAACGAGAAAATTCACTGGGAATCCGTGCCTGACGAATTATTTCGCCCATCACTACTCAGAATCTCTTCACCATCTCCTGATAAAGTGCAATAATGTAAGTAATTCTAATGATATTTGGCAATTCCAGTGATTTCCATTGATTCCCAGCGATACAGAAAAGAGAACATTTGGGAGTGACATCTGTAGAAGAGGAAGGACAACTTGTCCACCCTATTTTTGATCATCTGAAGGTAAGGAAGCTGAATGTACTTTATGTAATATATATTACATGAGCTTGTTTAAGTGTAATGGACCAATTCAACAGTTCCCCTAGTGGCTATTTGTGCCTATGGGAAAAAATTGTCACTTTTTTTTTACTGGGGATTAAATACAAGCTGCAGGAAACTTTAATGTCTTTTTGTTTGCTGCATTTCTCTAGGGCTCCCAGTGGATATACCAGAAAGATGAGGTGATCTTTGAGATCACAGATTTTAAAGGATCCGCTGATGGGCCCTAATTTGGACTGCCTAAGAAAGGACATCACTGGAGAAATCAGGAGGGCATTGTTCAACTACTGGATGGTCAGAGACTGCCTGTAGATTACAAAATGGTGGAAGTTCAGATGGAGAGCTGAGTTCTGAAAGGACCAAAAAGATGCCAAAATCTACTTTGAATACCTCCCAAAATGTTTATTTTGCTTACCCTCCCGATTTGTGATTAATGTGTTATACGGTTTCTAAGGGGACATCACTTGCTAAGGTAAAACATGTGGTTTGTGTTTAAAGTTATTATGTTTGTTTTTTGCAGACTGCCCTCAAAACTGACAGCACCACAAGCAGTATGTAATAAGTAGTAAGTACATATACATCCTCTAGGTACCTCCCCTTTAAAAACCAGCAGAAGGTAAGACTACTCCATTTCCACCTCCTCTTCCATCAACCCCAATTCCACCAGTGGTGCCTCCCCTCCCATCTACCCCAATTCCACCAGCGGTGCCTCCCCTCCCATCTACCCCAATTCCACCAGCGGTGCCTCCCCTCCCATCTACCCCAATTCCACCAGCGGTGCCTCCCCTCCCATCTACCCCAATTCCACCAGCGGTGCCTCCCCTCCCATCTACCCCAATTCCATCAGTGGTGCCTCCCCTCCCATCTACCCCAATTCCACCAGCGGTGCCTCCCCTCCCATCTACCCCAATTCCACCAGCGGTGCCTCCCCTCCCATCTACCCCAATTCCATCAGTGGTGCCTCCCCTCCCATCTACCCCAATTCCACCAGCGGTGCCTCCCCTCCCATCTTCCCCAATTCCACCAGCGGTGCCTCCCCTCCCATCTACCCCAATTCCATCAGTGGTGCCTCCCCTCCCATCTACCCCAATTCCACCAGCAGTGCCTCCCCTCCCATCTACCCCAATTCCACCAGCAGTGCCTCCCCTCCCATCTACCCCAATTCCACCAGCAGTGCCTCCCCTCCCATCTACCCCAATTCCACCCGCTGTTCCTCCCTTGCCATCCCCAATATGGTTTTATACACAGAAAAAATCCTTAAGCCATGTGGTAGACACTGCATTCCTTTTCACTCCATCCCTCAGAGTACAGAAGCTGGGTTCTGTGTGCTCCATACAGTGGAATGGAATGCAGCATTCACCTTGTGGCTTAAATGTGCTAATGTGTATGCTGCCATATTCCCTTCTGTTTCCCTCTCCTTGCTTCCTTTGATTAAATATTGCATTTATATTGATATAAAAGTCCTGTGTGCATAAATGATTCCTCAATTGGCACTGTTTGCTAGTAATGTTTTAAAAATGTTAATGAAATTAAAGATGTAGAAGGAAGGCAATATTTTTTGGAAAAAAAGTGTGGCCCCGTCCCAGCATTTCACCACATGCACTGTGTGGTTCATTAGTGTTTCATGATAGGTGTAGCGTGGTCCTTAGCATTTCACCCCAGCTTTTTATAACAGGCAATGTGTGGCCCCAGGGTTTTATAACAGGCACTTTGGGGCCCCAATGTTTTATATCATTTATAGCGTGGCCCCTAAAATTTCATGTCATATAAAGTTTAACCCCCCCTAAAGTTTCATGACACAGTGTCTAAGCATATAAACCCATACACAGTGTGACCCTAAGCATTTAAATAGGCACAGTGTTGCCCTAAGCATTCAACAACAGGCATATTATTGCCTTATGCAATTAATTACAGACATAGGGGCAGATTTATCAAAGCACAAATTTGAGATTGTTAAAAGTACAATTGGAACCAACCACAATAATTTCTGATGTGCATAAATTGCGCGGAAATTTGTGTTGTGGTAGTACTAAAATATTGTGGAAAAGATCCAAAATATCGTAAACGACGCAAAACCCTTCTGACTTCAATGCATGATTTTGGAAGCCTTCCATAGGACTCAATGGCACTCTGCAGCTCCAACCCGGCCCAAGGAAAGTATCCCATAGGGCTCAATGGCACTCTGCAGCTCCAACCCGGCCCAAGGAAAGTATCCCATAGGGCTCAATGGCGCTCTGCAGCTCCAACCTGGCCCAAGGAAAGTCTCCCATAGGGCTCAGTGGCACTCTGCAGCTCCAACCCGGCCCAAGGAAAGTATCCCATAGGGCTCAATGGCGCTCTGCAGCTCCAACCTGGCCCAAGGAAAGTCTCCCATAGGGCTCAGTGGCACTCTGCAGCTCCAACCCGGCCCAAGGAAAGTATCCCATAGGGCTCAATGGCGCTCTGCAGCTCCAACCTGGCCCAAGGAAAGTCTCCCATAGGGCTCAGTGGCACTCTGCAGCTCCAACCCGGCCCAAGGAAAGTATCCCATAGGGCTCAATGGCACTCTGCAGCTCCAACCCGGCCCAAGGAAAGCCTCCCATAGGACTCAGTGGCACTCTGCAGCTCCAACCCGGCCCAAGGAAAGTCTCCCATAGGGCTCAATGGCACTCTGCAGCTCCAACCCGGCCCAAGGAAAGTATCCCATAGGGCTCAATGGCACTCTGCAGCTCCAACCCGGCCCAAGGAAAGTCTCCCATAGGGCTCAATGGCACTCTGCAGCTCCAACCTGGCCAAAAGAAAGTCACGATACCAAATCATCAATGAATTCCAAAACGTTCGTAGTCATTGCTTGCAACCACGAAAAAATTGCAGAATTTAATGAAAGTATTGTGGAAATAACGCAAAGTTCTAAAAATTAGAAAAAATACAAATTTTTCTCATTCGTACTCATTCGTACTTTAATGAATAGGGGGGCCAATACATCGATGCCCCATTGATTTCCCATGGATTTCTGGTGGACCGTGATCAAGCCGGGGATGCGGAAGTGCTGCGTCAATGTGTACTTACGCTGCGTTGTGTGCACGCCGCATTTCTGCATTCCGCATTTTTCTGGATGATTGCGACCGCAAAATGTCTGGCCACCCCTGCCCTAAGCATTTAACAATAGGCATATTGTTGCCCTAAGCATTTGAATACAGGCACCATGTCCCCCCACCAGCATTTCAGGTAGAGTGTGACCCTAAGCATTTTACAACCTCTTCCGATTTGATCCTGTACCATTTAAAAAGCTACCACAAGTTTAAGATGTGCCATACATCTAATGAATTAGGGATGACTCCAAAGTTTCTTGGCAGGATTTGGTTTAATCAGAAAGCAAGTTCCTGGCCAAACCTAATCCCAACCCATAAAATCATATGATTTTAGGTCACATGATTAAGGAAATGGCGTATTTCTCTCCTAGAAAAATAGCCAACTTGCCCCATGTTTGTCGTTTACGTTGTCTTTTATTTCTTTTTAATGTATTTTACCCTTCAAACCTGGTCGAATACAACTATAAATGAACTAGTTGGAGAAAATAATACTCAAGATTTATTTATTTGTTTTATGTTTCCCTCACAAGCTGTTTCCTCCTGTTAATACTCTGCCTTCCCAGTTTCCAATTAGATGACAGGATGATGGCATTCATTTTGGAAGTAGAAAATCATATACCCTGGAAGTAAGAGGGGGTTAGTAGGTGACTATCCAACTAGCATGAGAATAAGAGCAGGGCTTGATGACCTTTGTTACAGGGTAATACTGTATAATAGTATATATTTTTTTTCGGCTAAAAGTACTGACTCATAGGGAAATGTATACTGTATCTATTGATTCAAGCTGTTTAGGAAAATATAATTTAAATTACCAGCAGCAATTCCATTATTTGCCAGCTGGAGGTTTTGGATAAAGAAAATTATCAGCTAAATCTAGTTTTATATCATTGAATCTATAAAGGACATTTCCCCTGCACAGGCGTCCATGCGAAGAGTTATTGCTACAGTTTGTTTTCCCATCTAGGAGCCTTATCGCTTCATAGTAAAGATTAAAAAATGGCAGATTGATGATGGCATTGCTTTTTCAAATAACATGTTATTCTTTAGCTGCAATAACAGATGATGGCTTTTAGAAAAGCTGCCTTGATATACTAAGGGGGAGATTTACTAATCCACGAATCCGACTCCTGAAAGGGAAAAAATCGTATTGGAAACAGGGCCGGATTTCTACTTGGGGCGCCCCAAGGCCGCCCCCATTCGGCGCCCCCCGACCCCCGCCGCGTAAACGCGAATGCGCATGCGCCTAACTTGCGCATGCGCGAATAACCCCCTATCGCTAATGCGCATGCGCAAGCGCCTAACTTAGAACTCCCATACGGAGCAGTGGGGAGATGTCCCCATTGCTCCGTATGGGAGCAAAATGTTAACATTTGCTTGCGGCGGGGCGGCACGCCGCCCCTGTGTATTTGCCGCCCTAGGCCCGGGCCTTTGTGGCCTCGCCACAAATCCGGGCCTGATTGGAAACGAAACTTTTGCGACTTTTTCATCGCCATCGCGATTGTTCGTCACAACTTTATCGTATTTTGCACAATTTTTCTGTTGCCGTCGCGATTTTTTCGTATTGAGCGATAGTAAACAGCGGAAAAACCAATTCGATTTTTTCGCGCCGGTGACAAAAAAGTCGCAGAAAATATACAAAAAAGTCGCAAAAATACCGATCATTACGAAAAAACGCATTTGGACGCCTTCGGACCATTCGTGGATTAGTAAATCTCCCCCTAAGAGTTACGTTTTGATATTGAGGCGTTAATTTAATAAAACCAATTAATAAATAGCCTTTCATTTGGGGCACAAGAACAGCTTAAACCATAAAGCAGTGTTAAATAAATGCATAAAACCAACCTGGTATGGACCTAGGCTGTTAACATTGCTTAAAATTTAGAAGGAGATAGCTAGGACCTGTAATTACAAAACACCCTAAACAGGTATGAGCTGCTGGTGCCTGATGAGTGTTCTAGCTATGCTATGCTATGGAGATGTGGTATTCATCTATCCCTGACTTCAAGGTAAACCCTTAATGTTTGCACTTCTGTCTTAAGTTATTAATAAATGACCCCACTGTTCTGTGTGTTGGTGCTGTAAGGTTTGAGTAATACCTACTAGCTCTACTAGTGACATTTTAAGGAAATTATTGGATTAGAGTTCAAGATCCAATATTCAGGTCCAATACAGGTGCATTGCTGCCATGATGCAAGCTGAGATACTCGCCTCAGGCGGCAGCACCCCTAAAGTTCCAGGGGTGGCAAAAAGCACTTCCCAAATAGAGCAGAGGATGAAGTCTCTGTTTTCAGTCGATTCATCAAGGATGGAAGCAGGGCAAAAAGTACAAAAACACCCAGTTTTTGCACTTTGCACCATGAAAAACACATATTAAATTACCCATAATATATTATAGATACTGGTTTTCTCACACATTGTAACACAAAGGTTTTAGTGACAGGCTGAAAAAGATAGGATTGAGCTGGACAGATATGTAAGTACAGGTATGGAATCTGTTATCCGGAAACATCTAGAAAGCTACACATTTCAGGAAGGTAATCTCAACCTTTCCAGTTTACAGTTATTTCTATTTTATTGCTACAAATTAATTAATGAAGGAACTAGGTGCTTTAAAGTTGAAAAAGAACAAAACTCTTAAATATACTTCTACTATAAATTTTACTGATGTTAGTGAAAATGTATTAGAGGCATACATAAAAATATTGTACTCCATTTATAATGGGAAAGGCAAAAGTAAAACCCAAACAGAATTAGAATTTCAGGGTTACCATTATTGTAGAATACTTATACTAAGCCCATTAACGATTGCCTGGTCCCTTTAGTAGTTACTAAATATACAAAGACCTCAAGGAAGGCATGAAAGCAACGTTTGGAAAGGACTTTCATCCTAAAATGGGGTAAAATGAACTTGCAGATATGATAAAAAAATTTCTAAAAAAGATAGCTTTTTAGTAAATAGGAAATGCATAGTTGTTGCTGTTAATGCATAGCACCATGTGTTAATCCAGGGCTAATTACATTTTTTTAACATTTTGAGCAAAAATGCACACTTCTTAAGAATGTTAATTAATTTTGAGTTACTAATATGTATACGAAAGTTTAAACTTGTTGGATATACAACTTGTTTCAACCTCTTTTGAACCAAAGAAGCATCTAAATGAAATTAAAACATTGTTATATACTAATTAATTCTTTTAGTTGGTCTTAAGGCTCAGACAATGATAAAATATTATTCTATATTTACTGTACCAATGGAAGGGCATGCTGACCCAATTGGTCTGAATATCTGGAAACCTTTAATAAAACTGCATTTTTTATTTTTCCCATTTGTATTTATCATCTCTGTAAAAGTATTAATCCCTCTTCTAACAGATTGAACCTTAAAAAGTCCATTGTTATCTGGTTCTGTTCAGCATCATTCCTGTAATGTAATAATTCCCTTACATATAATGCCAGAGGGAAGGGTGACATGATAGAAAATGGGCAGCAATAGTGGCTGATCAAGAAGACAATAAATCAGCTGTAGTGTATCTTGGCTGACTTTTTAAATTTTGTCAAGGGTGCTGCAAATGGAGAGCTCGAGTCCTTTCTTATTCAGTCAAAGAAAGATGTTTAAAAATGTACATCAATGGGAATTGCAATATAAACTAGAAAGGGAACAAACTTCATGTTGGTTTGAAAAATGGGAAGTTACTGAATGAAATATGATTGGCTGTTGTTGGCCCCACACAGTTTTTCTAACCTTGGATCACAGTTATATAGTAAACACCACTGTACAAAGTTTGGGGACCCTGGTTTTAGTAGTGTCTGAATGGCAGCAATTTAAATTTCCCCACTGAAAGTCAATGAGTGACATCTAATTGGCAGTTGGTGGCTTCCCCCACTTTTTGTGACTTTTTTTAACTGCAGTTACCCAGTGACTAACTCTGCAAAGTTTAGGAATCCTAGGATTAATAGTTAAAGAATGGCAGCAGTTTAAATTTAAACCAATAAAAGTCAATTGTGATTGTTGGGTGTGCCCACTTTTTCTAAACTTAAGTCAATAAATAGGTGAGAATTTTCAATTTAGTTTAGTTAGTGGCCCAACCCATTTTTCCCATTTTTGAACTGTAGTCTGTTATGACCAACTCTGCAAAGTTTGGGGAACTGACAGCATTTTACATTTCACCATTGAAAGTCAATAGGTTTGAAAGTCACAACTTTGAACCGCAAATACCCAGTGACCAACTTTGCAAAGTTTAACAAAACTGGAATTAATACTAAAATAATGGCATCAGTTTAAATATAAACCAATTAAATTTAATGGGTGGAAACGGATTGGTTGTTGGTGGCTCCACCCACTTTTTCTAACCTTTAACCTTAGTCCCCCAGTGATGAACTGTGAAAAGTTTGTGGGTACTGGCATTAAATGTGTGAGAATGGCAGCAGTTAAAATTTCCCCACTGAAATCAATCAATAATGAAATGTCATTGACTGTTGGGAGCTTTGTCCACTTTTTTTAACCTTGAATATGTCGGCACCCAGTGAGTGACTGTGTAAAGTTTGGGAACCCTGGCATAAATAGTGTGAGAAGGGCAACAGTTTTTAATATAAACCAATGAAATTCAGTTGGTTAAATCTGACTGGCTATTTGTGGCTCTGCCCACTTTTTCTAGCCTTTAACCTTAGTCCCCCAGTGGGCAACTGTGAAACGTTTGGGGACACTGGCACTAAGAGCACTAAAGTAGTCCATTCTACGTAATATGTATCTTATTCTCTCCAGAAAGTCTAGTTCTGTAACAGGTGTATTAGCTTTCCAAGATTTTGCTATTGCCCCTCTAGCTGCTGTTAGGATGCTATTTATTAGGCGCTGGGCCTTGTTTTGCCCATTGGGTACTTCATCTCCCAGAATACAGATAAGTGGGCCCCAAGGAATATCTAGAAATGTTACTTTTCTCAACCAGTTAGGAACTGTGTCCCAAAATTGAGTTGATATGGGGCATGACCAGAACACGTGAAGCAAAGTGCCCACTTCAGCTGCGCATCTCCACAACATTGCCAAAATACTTTCTTATATTGTAAACCCCAGAGGTGTGTAAATATTTGTAACTCTTTTTTCACTGGGCAGACCACGTCAAACTTTACATCATGGTAAGTGGCCCAGTAGTGTATTATAGTAATATATGGGGCAGCACATTTATAATACACATATTTTATGAATGGCAGGGCAGGAAGCGCTGGTCACAAATAAAGTAAAACAATTGCAATTAAAAGCACATTTAGCCTCACTTAAACTGCACTAAAATTAGACATTAGCCTAGTGTCTTAACACATACAAAAAAGCCTATGGCCAAAAGTTATTAGGCAGTTTGTGCAACAAAATATATGGAAACAAAACTCTCAATATCCACATTAAAAGCACTTTGTGTAAATAAATGAAGGGATGCAACTGTATGCAGTTCTTATTGTAATTGGGACTTAAGAAAAGCAGCTGTGACTTGATGTTCCAGGGTTTTCAAAATCAAGAGTAAAATATATTTTTTTATTTTTCATTAGAATATTTCCTTTTAACCTATTAATGGAATCTGTTTATATGCAGATGGATAAAGGATGATCTTTTATTTGGAAACATATATGAGGGTGACACAATAGTCACAGGAGGCTTCCTTTAACTTGATACAGGAAACGCTCTCATACCTACACTGTTATCTAGATTGTGTTATAGCAAATGAGGTCACTAACCATACAATTCCTGGGTCAGTGGCTGCTCTGAATATTGGTTATCTTTAACCATATGCTGCTTTTATTACTGTTGATGGCATAAAGAAAATATTTTTTTCTAAACATCACATCTGTCAGAGAAACATTAGAATGAAACACTGTAGGGGTCATTAACTTACCCCAGCAAGTGCCAAAGCGCTAATGAGTGCTTCCCTTAGTGCTCACTTAGTGCAATTGCACCCCCTGGGGTTGCTGATCTGTGCACTGAGCACTGATCAAAATTCCGGACGCTCCCTAACTTGCATGTTTAAATGATGTGCAGATTAGGGGTGCATAGTGGGTGGGTGGAAGGATTCCTATGTGCCTCAATCTGCCTGCCTGACTACTGGAAAAGGAGCGCAGATGCCTGTAGCCATTCTTTACATGCTCCATGCTACATGCACATTGCAAAATCTGATTGCGCCCCTTTTGCACTTCCCAACCTGTGAGCAGAAGATGGAGACAGTCAACCACCTACCACCTACCATGAGTCTCCCTTGTCAGAGAAATAGCTCCTCCAAATTTAAAAACAATTGCAAGCTGTATTCCTAAATCTTTGTTTAGTCTGTGTTTTTTTAAGTTCAGTTCTGTACCATTATTGGTAGCTAGTACATGTGCAGTTAATGTGAACCCTCATACAGCTTTAGGGTGAAGACACACAGAGTTACTAGTAACAGCTACTTGTTATGGCTACAGAAATAGACAATGCTGGTTATTTACTGATAATCATCAGTAACATTGTGGCATCAGAACATGACGTTTGTTCACTCCTTGACACAGCAGCAGTTGAGTTTTAGGGACATATTTAAAAGCAGAAGGCTCTTTTTGCACTTTTTTTGGCATTTTAAAAGCATATTTATCTAACGGTCAGGGTGAAAGTACACAATTTGATAAATACCCACAAAAAATCCCAACAAGTGAATAGGGAGCTGTGAAATTTCTATCAAGTGATCTATGACAAGCTCTATTTTTGCTTTTTGAGGAATATGTCTATATGAGCACAATAATAACAAACCACTAGTCCACTAAGAAGCCTTCTATATAATGAGCTGTTACTTATCTCAAAGTCGAATAAATGATGCTGCTGGGGGAAAGGAGGGGTTTGTTTATACAGTGAGCTTCTCAGTGGGCTGGTGATTTGTGTTGATTGTGCTTGTATGGAAAGAAGTTCAATATAAGTTTCAATGGCAGATTTTGCCCTGTGAAGGGGCAACCCCCCACACATATTTGTCAATTAAAGAATAACTCTGCCCCGTGCATGCAATGACATGTGTGGATGCTGTGTCTGTAGGTACCTACTGAAGATGGGGTTTAAAGCAGCACTAATATATATTTCCCAACCCTAATCTCCTGCGTGTATCTAATAGAATTCATATCAATTCTTGACATGACCTGTCATTAATACATATGTTTGATCGCTAGACTTAGAAAATATAATATAATAAATGCCTGCCAAGGGTCTGGGATCTTGCTGCTTTATCTGTTCTCAAGCATTTTGCAGCCAACTATCAATGGTTCATGGCGGACAGGATAAACATTCTGCTATTATAGGTATAAGATCTACTATCCAGAATGCTTGGGAACTTATGGACTCTATGGGAGATGGCCATCCCCTATTTAGAGCTTTCTGGATAAGGGTTTCCAGGGCTCCTGTTAAAAAAAGAAAAGAAAAAACTAAATTGTTAAAGAGAGTTGTAAATACTTCCATAGAAAGTTTAATATATAAGAATGAAACCTCATTCTGTCAAATTAATTATTTACTCTGCAAAGTGTTTCATAATATGTCTGCATTATATAGTTAAATATATTATTATTTGCACTATAGCAAGTCACTCCTGCAATCTTTGGATTTAAGAAAGAAGCAATTACAGTATAGTAAATCCTAAATCTTATATTACACCTGGAAGAGGTGTAATATAAACTGTGTAATTGAAGTAATTAATAGAATACAAAGAATAGAAATATTTGATTAAGAAAGGTTGCTTTTGTGTAAGTGGATTAGAAGAAGATGTAACCCCTTTGCTGCCAAGGCAGACACTTTTTATCACTGAAGAGTTAACAAAGATGAAACCATTCGGCACTAAGGAGCAGTTTTCTTTGTTCTAGGGAACACAAAGCAGATGAGATCATACTTTAATTCCCATGAGTAACCCCACTCTCATGTTCATCTGTTAGCTGTATTTGGATGATTAACCTGGTGGGTGGGGTAGACATAGAAACTCAGACACCACCCCCCCCCTTGCCTTTACCACTCCTTTTCTGTACTCAGTGCTACTAGGTTGTTTGTGTTCACAAAATAAGGAAATCCTTGCTTGAGTTTCATGTCCTTATCCTGCTTTTGTTGAGTAGTGTTTGGATTAAAAAAACGCCAATGTGCATGATTTCCCATTTCTTACACCTGTGGCTGTTTTCGTATTGTCTAATATGACTGAGAGACCCTGGGCTGGTGTGTAGAACTGTGTTGCTGGTGGGCAATACTTATGAACTTGGACAAATGCAGGGAGTAACAAGAACAGGGAGTTTAAAGCTCAGTGTATCATCTCAGAAACCTGTCTTTATGATTGTAAAGAATGGTAGGGGCTGGCAGAATAATGATTACATGTAGTTAGAACAAGCAATTTACAGTTCTGAAAACATCTTGTATCTTTTGATAGCACTGTTATTTTGTACTGATTTGTAATGATAAAATATCATATTTGAAAATAAAAAATATATAAATAAGAGATGTCAAGCCCATAACACTACAGATGCTGTAATATAAAATTCCAAAAATAAACCAACCATGTTTTATGTTTGTATATAGATACAAAGATTACGTGCAAGATCACATGCTCAGACCTTTCTCTTGATAAAGAGAGTATGTGACCGAAACATAAATATTTTCACAAGTCCTGCGAGTGCAGAGTCTAGATCTCGATCTATATACAGTATATAATAATTTATAGGAAGGAACATATGACCTTAGCACCTGAATTCATTTTCTATTAGTATAATTTTTTTAAAAGGGCAAGTATTTCTGAGCCCATAGTGCCCTCCGTTACTATTAATTTTTGTAATCCTCCTCTTTACTTAGCACTTGGCCCAACATAAAGCAAAATATGTAGAAGGATGAATAGGAGTTGGAGTAGGGTGGGCGTTAGGTGGGTAATGGTATTGGTGTATATGTGCCATTGCTTTCTAAGTTAAGTCTCTTGACAAGGGCAAGAAATAAATATCTCTTATCTGGCACAATCACAGTGTGTATAACGCCTCACTCTGAACAAAAAAATAGGTTTTTCCTTTATGTAAATATTTGGGGCAGTGTCACAACCTCTATATCAGCTTCAAGTTATGATCACCTCACAGCTATTTGTGTGCTTTTTGGTGTAATCACCTTAGCATTACCATATGGATTGATACCTCCCATTTATACGTTGTTATTATTAATATTCATGAATTACAGTGTTGACATTACAAAAATCATACAGCTATGGGATCCGTTGTCTGGAAACCCGTTGATTTTTTATAATGATTTCCTTTATCTCGGTAATACTAAATCCATAGTGGAGACAAAACAGTCCTGTTGGGTTAAATTAAAGGTCAAGAAAAGGTACAATCACTGTGTTAGGCACCCCCAGTGATTGTAGACACTTACCTGATACCCTAGGCCAGTACTGTCCAACTGTTGGCCCATGACCCCCCTCTGTGTGGCCCCCACCTGTTTGGCTGCTTTGATGGCTTACCTTTGTGTAAACTTGAAATAGTATCAGTACTGAGATTAACTGGCCCCCTGCATGGTTGACACCTCAGATTCAGGCTGTAATCCCCCTGTATTGTTTAAAAATGTAATCCCCTGTGTTGTTCACACCTTTTAATCCCTGCATTGTTCAACCCCTGCATTGTTCACACCTCAGGCTCAGGCTGTAATCACCCACATTGTTCCCCTGTTCACACCTCAGAACAGTAGAAACCCACAAATAAACCCTGCACACTATAAAAGAAGATATACTGAGGTGGTACTGCAATTAAAAAGTTTTTTTAGCCTGGAAATCTGCAACATTGGATATAAACCTTGTTAAAACAAGACTTGATAATATGCTAATTATGGAAAGGCTGACAAGCATTTCATCAGGCCAATTAAAAACCCACAACAAAATCTGGGCCCCCTGGATGACTTACAGAAATATCTCAATACACCTATAAGATCAACCACATCAACCTGGAAAAGATACCTCTCAAAAGAGTACCGAAACACTAAAAGACAAGACCTGATTACCTACCTACAAGACTGATATCCGGCAAATATATATCCACGAGATCTTTCTCCCCAATTTGATTGACTATCTCCCCACCTCATATTACTGACTATACCTATTCTTTTTATCCTTTATCTTTCCCTCCCTCTCCATCCCCCCCCACCCCTCCCCTCCCTTTTCCCTATGTTTATGACTTTGTTATATTCCTGCCTGGCACCCTGGGATAACCCAAAAGGCGCCCTTTTGTAAACAGTTATTTTTAAAATAAAAAATATAAATTTAAAAAAAAAAAAAGTTTTTTTAATATATAGTTATTGTGCAAACTGTAGGGGCAGTGCCAGCATTGTGTCACTGTATTCTGCCTGTGTTTGCCATACACACAGGCAGCATAGGGCAGGCAGAGTATGGCACATACAGGCAGGGTAGGGCAGGGCAGGCAGAGTATGGCACACACAGGCAGCATAGGTCAGGCAGAGTATGGCATGCATAGGCAGAGTAGGGAAGGCAGAGTATAGCACACACAGGCAGCATAGGGCAGGCAGAGTATGGCACACACAGGCAGCATAGGGCAGGCAGAGTATGGCACACAAGCAGCATAGGGCAGACAGAGTATGGCACACACAGGCAGCATAGGGCAGGCAGAGTATGGCACACAAGCAGCATAGGGCAGACAGAGTATGGCACACACAGGCAGCATAGGGCAGGCAGAGTATGGCACACAAGCAGCATAGGGCAGACAGAGTATGGCACACACAGGCAGCATAGGGCAGGCAGAGTATGGCACACAAGCAGCATAGGTCAGGCAGAGTATGGCACACACAGGCAGGGTAGGGAAGGCAGAGTATGGCAGGTTTTTGCTGCGCTACCACCATTAATATGGCTATGGCCATGCAATAACATGGGTGTAGTTTCAAGTGGGTGTGGTTTTAAAAAGGGGAGCGGTCAAAACTGGCTTCCATTATCGGCCCTCCACCATGTAGGCCGGAAACATTCCGGCCCTCGGTACCACAAAAGTTGGACAGCACTGCCCTAGGCCATTGCTCCTGTCATTCACATCCATAATCCATGGATTACAGCATGTGTGCCACTAAGCATTTGTGCTTGATGAACCACTATGCTGATAGTGTCCATTTTGGTATATTATCCTTACCAGTTCTTGCACTGGGAATGGCATCACTTTTGCCACACCATTATGCACTATGTCAATAAAAGCACTAGTGTCTGATTCACTTGCTACATGTCAGTTGTGGTTATAGATTAGTACCTTGCAGTTGCCCATGTGTTGGTAAAGTAGCCCTCTATACTCTCCTCTAGTGTCTGAGATTCTTTCATGGGGTTATGTGCACGTTGTAATTTCCACATAATTCTACTTACAGCAGTGCCTTTTGTCTTTTAGTCACAAAATCATTTCACAGAACAATGTTTTTGGGTTGTTAGTCTGCCTCTAAAACAGATGTTTTTCAGAACAAAAAATACTAGAAAGTATACTAAAAAAATACTAAAAGTTGTTTGCAGGCAATGATGCAATATAACCCTGTCACCTTTGAACTATACTGATAATTTCCAAGTGCTGAAATCTCCTAAAAAAAACCCATACAGAAAATGTCTCAGTTCATTTTGTAAAATTGGCCAAATTAATTGCCTTACCCCAGCAGTTTGTAGATCCTGCTACATATGCTTTCCCCTTCATTTAAAGCATTATGCCCAGGGATTGTTATCACAACTTCACAAATGTGATTTTTTTATTAGTAATAATACAGAATATAAAATATACTGTATATATTAAAGAATATTTAATAATGGATACATACCAAAATAGTCAAAACAGGGTATTGTGACCTTCCCTGCTTGACTATTGCAGAGTTCTGCACTGATAAGCTTTTCTAATCCCATTAGATGTGAAACAGTAATTTAATGTGCATTTGGGTAAGGAAGAACCGCAAGATATTTTTTTTCTCCCCCACTGGTAAAAATATAGATCCCATCACATTTTATAAATTAAACAGTCAAGTTTCTAAGAGTGATCAATGACCATGGAGTGTGAAGAATAATGTATGTACACATAATGGAAGTCAATGTGGTGTCACCGGGAAGATAACACTTAGCTGGGTGTGCAGTCACATTGATTGAACGTCTCACAATAGGAATCCTTTTATCTATACACAATAAAGTTCAGGCACAATAGCACAAGAAAGAGAAAGGTGGAGCCAGTGACATGGTCATACAGAATATTTCATGTCCTTCAACAATCCTTGAAAAAACATAATGCTTTATCAACTACAGAATTCTAAATGTATTGTGAATATTATACATATAAAAGTATTTTTTTTAGCATCAGACACATGCATTACACATGCATTACATGCATTCGCTCTGTGAATGTTACCTTGTTAACTGTGCTTTAAAACCCAATGCGCAATCTCTATGGTATTCCTTGAAAATGGAAAGTTTAGGAGCTTTCCTGGACTTCCTTCCTAGAATTCCTTTTGCTAATGTTACCTGTCAGCAGGGATGTACAAACTTGTGGCGGGGGGAGACAGAGTAAAATTGACTGCCTAATGAAAATCCTGCTCCTTTTAATTATTGCTTTTGTCCTGTTGATGACTTCAGCAGAGGGGGTCAGATGTTAGTCACAAAATGCCAGAGCTGTGGATACAGTTGGTTGATTAGGGCCAGCTATGTGTAGGGTTGCAATCTGATTGGTACGTTATTGGCTGAGCTGGTAAAACTGAGGCTTGATGCTAATAGTCTTAATAGGAAAGAAATATAACTTATATAGTACTTTTTTGCATGCCAATCATAACCTCCTGTGAGATTTACATTTAGAAGGGAAACCATTTGACTGTTTACCAATAATCATCTCTGTACATATTTTTATCTAGGGTCATTTTACCAACATAGATGCTAAATTGTGATAAAAAGTGCTAGTAGTAAAAGCAGCCATTCACTAGTCCCTCTAGAAGTACCACAGTCTAACAGCTGATCAATATGTAAATGTATTCAAATGATTTTATTTATGCCCCTGCATTTTCAAATGATCCGGTACTTAGCTAGATTGCCGCAGGGTAATTGAGAATTTTCGCGCTGTTTTGCCAGGTGAATATTCGCTCAGACGAAGAGGCAAAAATTCAGTAATTTATCAAAGGGCGAAATTTTCTATTAGTTTACCTTTTTGCCAAAGTCTGTTTCGCCTGGTTCTGACTTGAATTGATTAATCTAGATCCGCAGTGACATGAAATCCTGCATTCCAACAAAAACGTCATATTCATGTGTTTTTTCAGATTTAAAGGACAATGAAAGGTTAATATAAATTAAAAGTAAGTCTAAAGGCATTCTTTGTAAGTACTTACTGCATATATAAATTCCCAGATCCCTGCTTGCTTCTCTGAGATATGGTGCTGGCAGCCTACAGCAGTGTGAAGACTACAGTGACATCACTGAAATCTCTCTCCCCTTCCTGTAGGTGCCAGCGGCAGCCTTCCTATTCTCTGAGCATGTGTGTAACTTGATCCTGTCTCCTGTTCTGAGATACACATGCCCACCAGCCAATCAGAAGCTGATCTGGCGGGGGGGGGGGGAGGGAATGAAACACATGTGCAGTATGAAGCAAGGAGGGAAAGGAAGGGAGAATACCTTTTTAGAGATGGCTGCCTGTTCAGGAAAATGTGAAGTAAGTGTGACTGAGTAAATATTTGATTAGGTGAGCCAAAAGTGTGGCGTTTTTACTAAACAATAGGAGGACTATTGGGCAGTATGCTTTTTACATTTTGACTTGCATTCTCCTTTAAAGTGATATTTTTTATATAAGTTGTAAATGTAAAACATATCTGACTTTTTTTAACTACTGTATTATTAATGACCTTTCATACATCCTCTCACAAAGGTTTTTTTTTTTTTTTTTTAATGCTCAAATGATTATAAATAAATAATATCACAATAATATCCTAACAACTTATTAATTGTTTGTGGTTCATTAAAGTCCTTAACTTATCTATACTGTTTGTTCAGGTATTATTGCACTCAAAAATGTCAACCCCTTTGTTGCAAAATCGTTACAAATAGCTTATTATTGTTGCATTTGTACTGCAGCTGATAAGAGAGTGTGTTCAATGATTTTTTTGTCTAACAAAAACATGTTTATTTTTCTAAATCTCACACTTTACAACACTAATAATGTGTACATAATTTCTAAAATATATTTTCCAATAAACATTTCATTGTAATAAAAAACACCATATTTTAACAAACACATGTTTTATTTATTAACATATTTTTCAAACTTTGTTTTGAAAAATGTTTTTTTGGAGGGTTCATTAGCAGATAGAAATTCAATAGAGTGAGGCAAAAACAACCTTTAATGAATATATTAATATTCATTGTATGGAAATGTATGGAGCTTCTAAACAGACTAAGGGCCATAAAAATTGTTTGTAGGGCTGCATGTGGCCCACAGGCCAGTTACATAGCCCTGCACTAATCTATTTTTGCAAGTATTTAAATCAACTGTCAGTTTAGGCCATTTTTGTAATGCCTCTCCTAACAACAATATACATACTGGGCTAGTAACATACATTTCTATGTAAAAAATAATTACTTTCACCGGGCTCCACCACCTCTACATTCTCCTCAATGTGTGGCTCTGGGGCACTAGGTGCAGGCTGTTGCTCCTCTATCTGCTCCTCTGCCACTATCTCCTGCTCTTCATGGGCTGCTTGTCTTCTTTATGGGACAAACATATTTTTGTAGCACATGTTTAACCATAAATCATAAACATTATTTGGCTAACATTTAACAACTTACTTTCTATATTTCACTGCACCTGCATGACATAGTCTAGGGCGCACATTTACTAATCCACGAACGTCTGAAAAGCGTCCGAATGCATTTTTTTCGTAATGATCGGTATTTTGCATTTTTTTTTGGAAATTGTTGCGACTTTTTCGTAGCCATTACGACTTGCTCGCAAAATGTTGCGAGTTTTTCGTAGCACTACGACTTGCGCAAAAAGTTGCGACTTTTTTGCAGCTTTCGCGCCGAGTACGAAAGTTTCGGATTCATTCAAGCTTCAGTATGGAGACTTTTCTTGGGCCAGGTTGGAGCTGCAGAGTGCCATTGAGTCCTATGGGAGGCTTCCAAAATCATGCTAAGTCTGAAAGTCTCGCCCGCCGCTTACGAGCGCTCATAATGAAAAAGTTGCGACAAGATACAAGCGAATCGTAATGACTACGAAAAGTCGCGACTTTTCACGCAAGTCATAATGGTTACGAAAAAGTCGCAACAATTTCCGAAAAGTCGTAATGGCGACGAAAATTCGCAAAAAATACGAAAAAGTCGCCAAATGTTCGTTTTCCAATCAGAATTCTTCCAATTCGGATTCGTGGGTTAGTAAATCAGCCCCTAGGTATTGCTCCATAAAGCTGCAGCCATACCTACTTTGCAGCCTTGTCATGATTTGCCTTTTGTGTGCCTACTTGTGTTCACCCAAATAGGCAAATTGCATTATTGTTGGTCAGCAAAAAGCTGGCAAGCCCTGGCATCTTGTCACATACACAGAGGTAAGTAAATCTGCTCCCTAGAATGTAGTGCAAAGAGATGTGTATTTCTGTATAGTGTTTTGCACTGCCTGCAAACTGTATTCAAGATGTATTTCATATATATATATATATATATATATATATTTATTTATTTATTTATTATAACATAAAAGCCTGTTGATGAAAAGAATTTCGAGTTTGAATGACAGATTTAAACTCTGGTAAAAGATCATGGTTTAAGTGTGTGCCTTGGCCAAATGTGCATATTTTCAGGATGTGCTCACAGGAACAAAAGTAGACAAATAAGTGGATGAGTAATTCAAATGAGTTTAGCTTGGTTCAATAGTAAGTTCTGCTTGCCCAGCTGAAATTCTACTAAGATGTAATGCTGATGGTAACACTGGGGCAACAAAGACCCTGAATTTCAGAAAAGGAAATTTTAACTCCTTAAGGGCAGTGCTTCAGGGCATAGATTGGGGCATTATGTTTTCTGCTAAAAAAAAACAGGCCAGAAATGGTTGTCATTTAAAATGATATTAAATCATTGCCGTTTACAGATAATTCACTCTACCATTTCAAATTTTAAAAACTATACCCCCAAATGTATATGTAGGTCTCTATAATAATATATTGCATAAACAAGCTCATATGTAAAACCCTGCTCCATCTAGATAAATTATTTTTATAAAAATATACTTTTTTAGTAGTATGTGCTATTGGGTACTCCTAAATAGAAAATTGCTATTTTAAGAATTAAGGGCGCCCCCTAGGATCATAGGATTCACAGTGCACACAAACAAGCCAAGGCACACATACATGCTAGGCCACATCAGCCAATTAATGGACAGAGTTCTGTCTTTTGCTTCCACACTACTTCCTGTTACAGTTAGAGCTGCATTATTTCCTGTCAGGTGATGCACACAGCCCATCACTAAATGATGGATCAAGGGAAAGGATGTAAAGGGGCAATATTTACTGATATATATTCCAGTTTGGCGAGATTCTTTAATAGGTCACTTAATATAATATAAACTATCTGTTGGTTAAGTATTCATTCTTGGGTTATAGTTCTTCTTTAAACCAACAAATGTATTTTTTGTAGTTGTAATATTGGTGTGTAGACAGCCATCTCAGTGCATTGTGCCTGATCCTGAGCCTTTAAAAAGAGCCAAATGAGCAGATCTTCTCCCCATATGCCCACCTAAGGTCACGCATAGGAGCCGTCAGGCCAAGGGCCACATCAATGAGCCAATGTGGTCCCTGATCCGACAGGAAAATCAACCTGCCGGATTGACACCTGGCCGATTTTCAGACAGATATCAATTGGGAGGCCTCTTAGGGGACCCCCCCTCCCCCAGCAACTATGTATACGGCAAAGATTGTTCTATTAATGTGATCTCTTAGATTTGTGAATTTTATACAAAGATGAACAACCCCTTTAAAACCTAATAACCAGCTGATTATATTTTAGAATTAGTTTTTGTCTAGCCAAACATGTGCAGAGGTTGTAGGTGAATTCTTACAGTTTGTAATAAATTGACAGGCCATTTACTAATGTATGGGCACTAAACAAGTACATTTGTAAATGGAATTTGCATGGAATTAGATCATTTTGAATCATTTGCTTAGGTGAACCCATTTGCATGTAAGAAGTGCTAACTGTAGATCTAGACCCCTATATTCAATTGTTGTATGCTGCCAATTCCAAGTAGGCAGAATAAACTGGATCTGCTCGTTCATGGCCCTGATTTATTTTAAGGTTCCTTTCCTTAAAGCAATGCAATTTTTGAGAGTTCCAGCATTCCCGTTTTGTTCTATATGTATGCTGATATAGATAACACACCTACTTCTGATTTACATACATATCTGCAATTTTTTATACAACCCTGTCAGATTGGACATTTACACACACACTTTGCCACAAATATTTAATGCACAAAAAATAAAAATACAGACTTAAGCTGGCCATACACGCACCGATAATATCGGACGAAACCTCGTTTCGTACCATATTTGGTGCATGTATGGCAAGTCGGCGAGTCGACCGATATCGCAGGATGCTGCTGATATCAGTCGACTCGCCGATCGGGCCAGTTAAAAGATTGATCGGGCGCCATAGAAGGCGCCTGAGCAAAATCTGCCTTCACGCTGAATCGGCAGAAGGAGGTAGAAATCCTGTTTCAGCCCTGAAGGTTAGTGGCGGATCTGACGATCTTTCGTGCGACCAGATCGCCACGTGTGTGGCCACCTTAAGGTGCAATTTTCAGTGTAATTTCACACTACTTTGTTTTTGTACATAATGATCTAATCTGATGTTATGCAATGCTAAAACAGGATCAGGAAAAAAACAAAAGCAATTGACTGGAGAACACTGAGTTTTCTAGTCACTAGTCTTCATTTAAATTGTATATGTCCCTAAACATGCAAGTTGCTCATCAACTGTAAGGCCAGTAGTTCCACTTTTAAAAAGTCATAAGATCTCATAAATGGATCTTTCTGCTTACTGTGCCATTATGTAATCTGAAGTCTAATAAAGGAAGGATATTGAATTTTAATATGGCTTGTTTTTTGCATATTGACTGCCAAGGCTCTGACTTGCACAAGGTCAGAAGGAGTGTAATAAAGCATGTGAAGGAATCTACCTTAGTTCAAAGTCAGTGTTATTGTTCTCATTGGAGAATTTATACACAAAGACACTCATAAATCTGGCAGTACCAGAGAAGTAAATTGGAATCTCCAATTATCGTTTCAGGGACATCAAGTGGGTAACCTATAAAGTTTGCTTGCAAAAAAGGCATGCCCTAGAGGAGCCAAGTAATACTCTCCCACTTGGATACTTGAGAGGAAATTCTAAAGAACCATTACTGGAGATGACTCAGGGAAAAATAAATTTTGATAAAACACATTCTGGGAATTGAAATAAAATGATTCAGTACATTTTGTAAGCTACTTGGGATTCACAACCAGAACCCTTGATTAATATATAATTATACATATTTTCACAATTTTCACTCTAATAAAGCCTTTATTACATAGAAGTCCACAGAAGGATAGGAACATAAAGCAATTTTATACCCACATGTTCAAAGTGTTTAAGCCATATTTTTTAACTGTTCAGGCAAGCAGCAAGTAGTAGCACATCTGCAATATAGTCTTGGTGGCCATAAAATAAAAGATCTGCTCCTTTAGCAAGGTCGTCAAATGAGCAGAACCTTGCCCCATTCTCCCACCTTGAGGTGGGTGATATCGGATGACAACAGTGGTGATACAGGTAATCGGGGTGACACCACATCAATGAGTCGACGCTGTCCTTGCTCCAACGGGATTTTTAAAGCTGCCCGTTGGACATTAGCCTGATTTTCAGCCAGAAATCTGTCAGGCAGGCCCATCGGAGGCAGATTAGCTCTGACATCTGAATGGGCCAAATAGCACATGGGTAGTTTACTCAGCTGACATAGATACACCAGCAGATAAAAGCCAATCCAGTCTCTTATTCCCTCCATCTGAGTGCACTGACAGGTACAAGATCTGCCTGTTAGCTCGCATACACAGTGAATTTTAGCATGGAAACACTAAGAAGCAGATTTATCAACATTCAGATTTAACTTTTTACCTTGATTCAAGTTTTTTTAGATAAAACTCACAAACTTGAAATAGGGTTTGACATTTCAAGTGCAAAAAACTTGAAAAACTCAAATGTAAAAGTTCAGCATATAAAAGCTTGTGAGTTTATTTAAAAGTCAATGGGAGTTGTCCTAGCAAGCACATTTTTCAAATTCGAGTTTTTTTTAAAAAAAAAAAAGAAATTTAAAAACTTGTTTAAAATAATGAGTAAAATGCTTTTGTGCTGCATTTGAGTTTTTTCCCCCACATTTCTAGTATGTTAAATTAAAAAAACTTGAATACTCACAAACTCAATTTTTGATAAATATGACTCACCATTATGCATTTTTGTGCAGTAATCTGTTCTGTGTGTGCTAATAGGCAGTAAATGACTTGTATACCATAAGCCCAAAGTTCCAGTTTTTTCTATATTGTAATGATAAAAGTTAATTATAGACTTAATTTCTGCCATTTTAGACAGGCTACTCCTAAAATTAAGAAAAAAGAATAAACAAATGTTTAGACTACGCTAAGGCTAATGCTTTAAGAAATGCCTTTTGTTTAAAAAGTGTGTTGATTTACCCGCAGTAGGATGTTGGAAGGGCCATGGGGGGAAGATGGGGAGATATTAGTGTAATCGTGATGTGAGATTTGTTGCCTGCAGTTGCCCACTGACAACAAATCCCCCCAAAAAAAGTTTCCATAGGATAACATTACCATTGCTGCAAATAACACCTATCGCTTCATTTGTCGTCCGCAGTTGAGAAGAAAACAGTTTACAAATCTCCCTGTGTACCAAGGCACTAAATGCCTAAAAGGATTGGTAACAATGGCTGCTCTTTTATCAAGATACATCAACATCAAAAAATAGTAAGCAACTGTGTTTGTAATATATTTAGCAAGTGTTTGTCATATATTTGCAAATGGAGACAGGAACAAGAAAAAGGAATTGATCAGTGCAAAGACATAGCCCTTGTAGTTGTTCAGTAGTATTAGTCAGAAACCCCAACATTGTATGGATGAAATGACATCACTGAAGAGAGTTGAGTAAAACGTAAAAAGTAAAAAGAGTAAAAAGTACATGCTTATGTATTGTGCCCCACAGACACACTGATTTGCAACGTCAACTCTGTTTCATATCAGGGTAATTATTTGGTGTAAAGTACACCAAAAGTATTGGTGGATACATTTAGCTTAACAAATTGTATATTTGTGTTTGATGGTATAAGTGGAAGATTTATGGAAGTTAGTGGAGGTTTATTTGATGATGGTATATTAATTGTTAAAAAAAGTGCTGTATAATGATTGCTTGGCTTTAATAGCAATTATTTCTATACTAAACACCCATCAGACACATTGGGAAACCTTCTTTATTGTCGGAAATACCCAAATGCACACCTGGCATTTTGTAAAAAATATATTTTAGTTTTGCCACCACAAAAAATAGTTTGAAGAGGTTTAAAGTAATATTTTATATATATATATATATATATATATATATATATATATATATATATATATATATATATATTCTAGCTCACTTCTCTTGTTTGCTTTTATATTACATATAATGATATAGGGCTAAGTAAAGAACCTGGTTGCTTAGAGATATATGAAATCACATTCTGAGTTGACCTTTCATCTCACCCTCTGCCCTTTATCTTTCTGTCTCACTGCCACTCTGGGATGTATATGGCTATTAAAAGACAGTTTTCATCTACATTAGCATATGGAGAAAACAGACAGAAATGCCTCAAATGGAGCATGAAAGGAAACCAGTTCATACAAATAAAAAGAGCAGGTGTCCATTGATGTTATAGGTATTTCATATTTGTGTGTGTTGCCAAGCAAAGATGTTTCCAAAAGCAAACACAATTGTGGCAACAAACTCTTAACATACTTTGGGGGCAAACTATTAAAGGTAAGTGCACTTACAGATTGTCATAAAAAAGAATGCTTTCTTGGTTTACCAAACAATAACTTTTCCAGTCAATATAGCTATACCTGTTTTAGTTACTAAGGAATGCCATAGGCAACCTTAATTATGAAAAATAAGCACAATTTCTTGATGGGTACGCACTCCAGAAAGGGGTGAAGGTGGTTAAGAAATGGCTTTGTTCACAATAATCCTGACGCATTTCGTAGTTATAGGTATTAATAGGCTTGATGTGCTGGGTGGCTTAGAGCAAATTTTGGTATTATTGTATTTAGCTGTTATGAAAAATAGCTACCATAAGGATCATATATGACCCACATAATGAAGCACCACATTTACTCCTCTTGCTGTCCACTCGTCATTGATTTTTTTTTCTCCTTCACCAACGTGAGATGAATAATTCATTCAGGACACAATTTCCTCTTTTCTCCCCAGGAAGCAGCCTTTGGTCAATGTCATGTGAATTAAATCAATTGACAGTAAATCTGATTGGCTGCTGACTCATGTCTGACTGAGCTCCCAAAGGATTTGGACAAAAGCTGTGCTATCTCGGTTAGGTGGTGGTGAACAAAGCAACAGACATATTCTATCCACATTCATTTGTCTCTACTATTTGAAAAAAGAAACTTCAGCAAAGCAGTTCCATGCATGCAGTTATTATCTTGAAAATATAATTTTATTTGCTGCATTATTGACTGAAAGTAGCCAGACATCCCTCTTAGTGTACTGTATTCAAAAAGTGTAGTATTAATTAGATATCTTTTAACAGTGTCCTCCACCCACAGTTCTACTTTTTTGCATATACATGTGAAAAAAATCAATAAAAAGCACTCTAAAAATGATTGCCCATGCTAATGTTCTGGCAGAGTGTTCGTATGCACAGGATAATATAAAGATCAGTGCATAAAAGCAAATTGAAGACATTTTTTGAGTGCAGGGCACTACACTTGTTCTTCACCAGAAGCATGTTGTGTATTGCACTGTCCCATGGGTATCCTAGCATTCATATCTGAATTTTGCTATGTCTTTGAATAAGAGGTATCTGAAATGATATCTGAAGTGAAGAGCAGGTTAAGTGGCCTGCTAGAAGAAGTCATTTGAATTTCTAATATGTCTCATGGATGACAGGGGCAACATATCATTATTTAAAATATATATACTGTATAAACATGAACTGCTCATACAGGAAAGGGTACAATGACAGGAAAAGCAAAATCATGACACCTCGCTTACTGGTCACTTCCAGAGTCTTCTGATTTAACCACAGAATGACAACATTGCTGCTTGGTAATTTTAATGATATATATATATATATATATATATATATATATATATATATATATACATATATACTCTAAGTACTGTATCTTATACAAAGCTTTTAGTCAAAAAGAAATGAAGTCATTTTCTGCTATTAGAGGCATGTTTCACTCACTGCTGAGCTTCCTAACAGTCCCTGCTATAAATGCTTTTAGTCTTTTATACATTGCCGGCATGCAGATATATTCATATATTCAGGATCTCATACACACATACGTAGGGTAATGTGAAGTGATCAGTATTGTTTTCACTCTTCTCCAGCTTTTATTAGCAGGGTAATGCAGTGTGACAGTGCCAATGTATTCTCAATTTAGCCAATTAATGGAAAACTGACATTTATTGCAAACTGTAATCAATGTACATTTTAAGACACAGATAAAACTATGAAAATATGGCAATATAATTTAGCAGCCATTGCAGGAAAGATAGGAAAAGCAATTTGGCTTTCTGTTTTTGCTCACCAAAGACATCCACTGGCAGAAAGCAGTGCAACTAGTAATGATTTGAAGTACAAGGATGAGTCTGTGGTTGAAATGGAGGTTCTTGAGAACTGGTAGATTGAGAATAAATTCACTGACAAAAGAAGTCCATTGCTTTATCTTCAAATACTGATAAACATCACCTGAAAAAATAGATCATGAATAGAAATTAATATACACTATTTTGTAGATTCCTGAAATTCCCAACTTTTAGCATGTTTTGTTTATACAGTCCAGTATACAATGGCTCTATGTCACACAGTTGTGTAATTAATTTGGGATAAATACTGTAAGGCAGCAGCTGGAAAAGTTGAGGAGTGAATAGATGTTTCCTCTCATGTCAAATGCATTGGAGTCAATAAGTATTTTTTCTCACGCCAAATGTACTAGAATCAATGGGCATCTTTTCTCAATATTTTTTCTCATGCTAAATTCTTTAAAGAGGATGTTCACCTTTATGCATAGAAACCTAATTCTAACACGTATAAGGGCAGCTAACAGCATATGTTTCATTCCAGCAACATGTAACACGTTATTTTACTTTTGAACACTTCCGTTTATATGCTTCTGGATAGTGTATTCAAAATGCAGGTCCTAGAAATAATAGGTGAAGGGCAGAGCTGCATTTACCTGGTGAAGAAGGTCACACGATTTTAACTAAACCAGGAAATTTGAGTGTACAATATGAGTAATCAGGAGGTATGTGAAGAGCCTGCCATCAGAAATGAATGAGCAAGACGACATTATGCATATATGTATATGCAGTCATGTCTGAAACCATAATTGCTTTCCCCTAGTTTTATATTTTGATAACATGAGTGGTGTATGCAAGGAGGCTACTGGGGTCAGCGACCCCTCTCTGAATTGTTGCCTGCATCCTAAGAGTGTCAGTGGTGTGGCAGTTTCGAAGGTTGATATCCCTTAACCCTTGCATTTTATTAATGAATTTATATTAGGGATATGTTTAAAATGGCAGATGTTTCTGTTGAAGACAACTTTTGTAAAGGTGAACATCCTTAAAGCCAAGAAGAGTTTTTACTCAAGTATTTTTTTTCTCGTGCCAAAATCCAGCTGTCTGATCAGGTTCAGCTAAGGTGGCATGTAGAGGGCAGACCATGAGGGAGGGGGTGTGGACCGAGTGGCAACGGGGGGGGATGACAAGTAGGTAGGAAAGGTGCCATACCAAATAATTGCCATGGGCAGCTATACTACTTGGCTTGACTTGGCTCTGCTCTCTGGCTGGGAAAATGCCAGCAAAAAGGCTAAGAATGCTAGAGACCTATTAAGTGTCTCTAGCATTACGAAAACTACTACGAAAACATGATTTGCATGTTTTAGCAGAGACAATTTCTAGTATTGTCTAAGGCAGGGTATTTTCTGGTGTTTTGTAGCCACTACAAAAATGAGGGCTGCAAATAGCATCATGTGTCATTGCCATTAAGTTAGGTTTGTGGATTAGATGAGCTGATATTCATCTTTATGTTTGGATAATTGTTAAAACTAAAAAGAGACTCATTCCTGCAAAATAAATTGGTGCCTGTGTTCACTTCCTTATATAGCAGTTGAAAATACCTCAAAATTCTATTCCTCTCCTACCAAATATATATATATATATATATATATAAAAATGCAGCAGTAAGCACTTTTGAATGAGCCCTTGAGTTAGAAACTGCTTGGCCGACAGAACACCCTGTTTGCAATTCCCCTTATAAGAGGAAACCCACATTCCTAGAAGTACCATTATTTGGCCATGCAAAGGCAATTCTGTTGTCTATTTCTGCTTCTATGCTATGTTCTAGTGATGAGCGAATTTTTTTCGCCAGGCATGGATTCACAGCGAATTTCTGCATTTCGCCATTGGCAAATTATTTTGCAAAATTTCTGTGAAAATTTGGCACAGAAAAATTCGTTGCGCTGATTTTTTTTTTTTTGTAGAGCGTCAAATTCGGCACAGTTGCATCAAAAAGGGCATGGTCGCATCAAAAAGCACGTGTGACAAAAAAGACACGGGCAACATGCATTTTGCAAATTTTTCGCTGTTTTGCGAATTTTATGGTGAAGTGAAACGGGACAGTTTCTCTGTAATAATAAAACAGTACCTTGTACTTGAACCCAACTAAGATATAATTAATCCTTATTGGAGGCATATAATACTATAATCCTATTGGGTTTAATTAATGTTTTATTTATTTTTTAGTAGACTTAAGGTATGGAGATCCAAATTACGGAAAGACCCCTTATCCGGAATACCCTTGGTCCTGAGCATTCTGGGTAACAGGTCCTATGCCTGTATTGCATGCCCAGCCTGTATGTCACAGGCATAGAGTAGGGAAAGTCAATTACTTTTACACTGCACTCCTCATATTTACTCTTTCTCCTCATTGTGTATAATTGTGTAGCCAGGGCATGGGATGATGCAAAGCTTGCCTTAATAACAGTGTTCACAATATGGTGCCTGCCTGCTTACTGTGATTGTCAATTCCAAGACTGAAGGATACAAGAGTTTAATAATGCATACAGTGTAAGTAAAGTTTATTTTGCTCAACTAACACAATAGTAAAGCATTTGGAATTATTTCTTAGGGTGACGGGTCCCTTTTAAAAATGTTCATCTTATTTTCAAGCAATGATGAAGTCTACTTTACATTTAAGGCATACAGGGACACTGTGTATAATTATTTACTCTTTTTTGTTTTTTTTCTAGCATATTATGTATGGTAATAACTTATTTGCAGTTTCTGTCTAAAATCATTACTCTTCCCTAGCTGTCAGGCCATACTCTTAAACATTACATGGCCCTACGGTGGAGTCAAAATACCATTTCCAGAAATGAGCTGAGAATTTGTCTTTAAGACTCTGTTTTTCACTTTATTTATTTATTCTTGGCTCAAGTAAGAGAAGAGGGGGGCCTGGCAATTGAGGAGGGATGAACCCCCATATGATGATATGGGGATATTATATAAATCAGGGATGACAAACCTCTTGCCCATCCAGCATTTGGTATCCCTAATGTATATGCTCAGGCTTTCTAGTAATTGTTACACAACAAAACATGTCCTTTGTACTTTTGTGTATGGGTTTTTTGCCAAGGAGCCCTGCGTTGCTCGGGACCCAGGCAAATACCCCTCTATTTTATATTGCCTTTTTAAAAATGTGGCTACTTTTGTTTAGAATATTCAGATTTTGTTTCTATTTTGTTTTCCTTTTGAGTTGTGTTCGTTTGTTCAAGACTAAAATAAAAAAAATAGATTTAGTAGGCATGTTCATTTCATTAATGAGTTAACTCACTCATTATCTTTAGTGGAAACTGTTGTAAACTAAATTCAAAAGGAATATGTGGCTGCTGATTATGTATTGCACATTAGCCATCGAAAACGTTCTGAGCCGGCGAGTACACAGAAAAGGGAATGTCAGATAGCATGTGTCTTTGTTCAAAGCCCTTTCACTTGGTGACTAAGCATCTTCACAAAAGTGGTCTGTAATGGTGCTACCATACATTAACATCAATGGATTAGTATGTCATTCCCCAGAAACCACAGTTCCCCCTCATTCGTCATTTTCCGCTGACAAGTATTTATTCTGTTCTATTGGCTTTCAGCTAATGAGTAGGGCAGAGGATTACAGGGGTTGAAGAATCTTTATGTGAAACAAAAGGACTACAAAGTATTATTTGTACTTTTTTTGATTTTATTAATGTTTTCTGTAGTTTGTTACAATGCACTCAACTAAAAAAGCTGCAGCTCTCCTACTGTTGCTGCATTAAGCTGCCAGCAGTCTAATTTAGGTACATATATATTATTAAAACTCGGAAAGGCCCACTGATCTGTTATTTATTAGGCTGATGAATCCAATCAATATGCATGAAATGAATAAAAAGCCAACATCTGTCAGACAATGGTGTTGTCTAATCGTGGTAGTCTAAACAGCATAAACAATTGATGAATTGAAGAGTGCATGTCAATGTGAGAGATGACAGGTATGATAAAAAGATTCCACCCACATATTTCTATAATATATTTCTATAATATCTTCTGAATTATGAAAGTCCCCTTAACAGTTAACTCCAGTATTGTGCTGGGTCTGTTCTGAGATAGGAGACTTAGCAGGTTAGAGCATAGACAAAATTGTGTGTGTGTGTGTATCTTTGGACCCCACTTGCTGGAGAGACTTTACAGTGCTAAAAGCCTAATATAGGAGACCTCAGTATGAGAAAAAGATAAAATTAACTAAAATTAGGTCAGAATTGTAATAGCTTACTCTTGGAGTGTGAGTCAGTGAGCAGAAGGGTTTGTACCCTGGCTGCTATCTGCCAACACAGGGACTCAAGGAGGTAGGTTAAGGGATATAGAGAACCTAAGGAGCACCACTGCGAGGGGCCTTATGCTATGGGGACTAGACTAGACTACAAGGTCCTGTTTTATTATTACAGGAAAAAAGGAAATGTAAATTGTTAGCTTATAATGGAGTTTCCTGGATAAATGGTTCCAGATAATGGATCCCGTACCTGTAATACAATACATTTCAAGCTGAACAACATTTCAAAGTCTCCTGTTCTCAAAAATAGCATAACTACTGATAAGTGGCGCCTGCCAAGTCACTGAAACCTGAGAAAACTGTTGATAAACAGAAGAAACTGAAAAACCTTGAAAAACTGAATCAGAAAGAGAGGGACCAAAAGGTCCAACAAAGTGTCTGGAAAAAATCTTTTCTAACATTCTTAATCGTATTGAACTCTTTATAGGAGAAATGAGATGGAAAGGAGTAAACTACCCTATTTAAAAGTTTAAAACAAAAATATAACCTAATCATAATTAATTATTAAATTAAGTCTATTCAACTGGGTTTCGTAAACAACAAAAGAAAACGAAAGGAAAATATAAGTGATAAATAAATAAATAAACATACATGTTGAGCTGGAGTATGTCCGTACTAAGTTTAGTAATCAGTTAAATAGTCAAGTGAATTAATTAATCTCAAGAAAATACCTAGTGGTTGTATTGATTATACCGCAGGTCCATCACCAAGTGTATTCAACTCCAACTTCCAATAAATAATCACATAGTAAGGTATAACTCACCAATGCCGGTATGTGGTCTGGGTGCTCAAAGCCCCAAACCCATAGCCTGGGGGAACCAATTAAATCCTTCAAAAGACGGCTTACTAAAGCACACCAGACAGCCAGGAAATATCGTAAAACTTTCAGTCTTTATTCATATTCTTAAAAATCCGCCTGACTCAATTCATGTGTGCGCACTTAATCCAAGTTGTTTTCGGTCTTCTCCTAGCAGATTTCAAGGTAAAATCTGATCTATGGTGCCCATTCATCAATGTACGATTGAGTTCAAATACTAAAAATTCATATTTTTTCTAAGTTTTAGAACTGTGTTATATTTTCTGCAATTTTTTCGTTAATTTACACGACTTTTTCATACTTTGTACAAATTTTTTGTTATTCATTCAAGCTTCGGTATCGTGACTTTCCTTTGGCCAGGTTGGAGCTGCAGAGTGCCATTGAGTCGTATGGGAGGCTTCCAAAAACATGCACAGAAGGTTCAAAGTTTTTTGCGCCTTTTTTTCCGATCGTTCGGATATGAACATTATCAAACTTTCGAATCGTACCACGATATTTCTGTATGACCACGATGCGTTCCGAAATTTTCGTATCTAATACAATTTTTTCCCACTCGTACTTTTTGAAGTCCGAAATTAGGACTCTGATAAATCAGCCCCTTAGTGTTTGCTAATGGGCCGATGCCATGTCTGTCAGTGCTCACGAAATGGGATGGGAGGGAGCAGATCATCCTCAGCCAGTACATAAAAAAAGCTGAGTCTGCAAGTGGACTAAAAGAATGACTGCATTAAACAATATATGCAAGTTTATTGCCACATTTTTTCTAAATAAAATATATGAAGATTTTGTTTTAAATGAATGTGTTATAGACATATAAAGAAATTCTACTTGCTAACTTTGCTATCAAATTAGAAATATAGATATATATACATCCTCTTTGTAATTTGCTTGTATATACATTTGGAGTAACAATGAACATTTGATACATAATTATTAATGTACTAAGCATGTATGTATGTGTGTGAATAATGTACATTATTATTCCTAACTATGCCCCGTATGGTGGCTAAAGATATGATTAAAAAAAAGTTAATTTTTTTGAATTGTGGATAAATTTTTTTTATCACACTCGCCAGAAAATATGCTACGTACTAATTAACGCAAGTTTTACTATTCAGCAAAATGGGCTAAAGACAAAATTGTTGGCAGAATATTTGCAAAAATTTAACCCATATAGCATATTGATGCTGTTACTGATAAATGTAAGAGTGTAGGGGAAACTACATGAAAGTATAGAATACCATATCAAGGAAGGAAAAATAATTAGACATTACTCAGTTCAAAAGTAGAAAAATAAAAACTTTTAATTTAATAAATAAAATAAAAAATCGCCAAAATATACATAGTAATGTATTTTGCGCGACAAAATATTCCCCGCTATAGTGCTGTATATTATCATAATATTATTCATATTAATATAGTGTTAGTATTTATTCTGTTCTATTGGCTTTCAGCTAATGAGTAGGGCAGAGGATTACAGGGGTTGAAGAATCTTTATGTGAAACAAAAGGACTACAAAGTATTATTTGTACTTTTTTTGATTTTATTAATGTTTTCTGTAGTTTGTTACAATGCACTCAACTAAAAAAGCTGCAGCTCTCCTACTGTTGCTGCATTAAGCTGCCAGCAGTCTAATTTAGGTACATATATATTATTAAAACTCGGAAAGGCCCACTGATCTGTTATTTATTAGGCTGATGAATCCAATCAATATGCATGAAATGAATAAAAAGCCAACATCTGTCAGACAATGGTGTTGTCTAATCGTGGTAGTCTAAACAGCATAAACAATTGATGAATTGAAGAGTGCATGTCAATGTGAGAGATGACAGGTATGATAAAAAGATTCCACCCACATATTTCTATAATATATTTCTATAATATCTTCTGAATTATGAAAGTCCCCTTAACAGTTAACTCCAGTATTGTGCTGGGTCTGTTCTGAGATAGGAGACTTAGCAGGTTAGAGCATAGACAAAATTGTGTGTGTGTGTGTATCTTTGGACCCCACTTGCTGGAGAGACTTTACAGTGCTAAAAGCCTAATATAGGAGACCTCAGTATGAGAAAAAGATAAAATTAACTAAAATTAGGTCAGAACTTGTAATAGCTTACTCTTGGAGTGTGAGTCAGTGAGCAGAAGGGTTTGTACCCTGGCTGCTATCTGCCAACACAGGGACTCAAGGAGGTAGGTTAAGGGATATAGAGAACCTAAGGAGCACCACTGCGAGGGGCCTTATGCTATGGGGACTAGACTAGACTACAAGGTCCTGTTTTATTATTACAGGAAAAAAGGAAATGTAAATTGTTAGCTTATAATGGAGTTTCCTGGATAAATGGTTCCAGATAATGGATCCCGTACCTGTAATACAATACATTTCAAGCTGAACAACATTTCAAAGTCTCCTGTTCTCAAAAATAGCATAACTACTGATAAGTGGCGCCTGCCAAGTCACTGAAACCTGAGAAAACTGTTGATAAACAGAAGAAACTGAAAAACCTTGAAAAACTGAATCAGAAAGAGAGGGACCAAAAGGTCCAACAAAGTGTCTGGAAAAAATCTTTTCTAACATTCTTAATCGTATTGAACTCTTTATAGGAGAAATGAGATGGAAAGGAGTAAACTACCCTATTTAAAAGTTTAAAACAAAAATATAACCTAATCATAATTAATTATTAAATTAAGTCTATTCAACTGGGTTTCGTAAACAACAAAAGAAAACGAAAGGAAAATATAAGTGATAAATAAATAAATAAACATACATGTTGAGCTGGAGTATGTCCGTACTAAGTTTAGTAATCAGTTAAATAGTCAAGTGAATTAATTAATCTCAAGAAAATACCTAGTGGTTGTATTGATTATACCGCAGGTCCATCACCAAGTGTATTCAACTCCAACTTCCAATAAATAATCACATAGTAAGGTATAACTCACCAATGCCGGTATGTGGTCTGGGTGCTCAAAGCCCCAAACCCATAGCCTGGGGGAACCAATTAAATCCTTCAAAAGACGGCTTACTAAAGCACACCAGACAGCCAGGAAATATCGTAAAACTTTCAGTCTTTATTCATATTCTTAAAAATCCGCCTGACTCAATTCATGTGTGCGCACTTAATCCAAGTTGTTTTCGGTCTTCTCCTAGCAGATTTCAAGGTAAAATCTGATCTATGGTGCCCATTCATCAATGTACGATTGAGTTCAAATACTAAAAATTCATATTTTTTCTAAGTTTTAGAACTGTGTTATATTTTCTGCAATTTTTTCGTTAATTTACACGACTTTTTCATACTTTGTACAAATTTTTTGTTATTCATTCAAGCTTCGGTATCGTGACTTTCCTTTGGCCAGGTTGGAGCTGCAGAGTGCCATTGAGTCGTATGGGAGGCTTCCAAAAACATGCACAGAAGGTTCAAAGTTTTTTGCGCCTTTTTTTCCGATCGTTCGGATATGAACATTATCAAACTTTCGAATCGTACCACGATATTTCTGTATGACCACGATGCGTTCCGAAATTTTCGTATCTAATACAATTTTTTCCCACTCGTACTTTTTGAAGTCCGAAATTAGGACTCTGATAAATCAGCCCCTTAGTGTTTGCTAATGGGCCGATGCCATGTCTGTCAGTGCTCACGAAATGGGATGGGAGGGAGCAGATCATCCTCAGCCAGTACATAAAAAAAGCTGAGTCTGCAAGTGGACTAAAAGAATGACTGCATTAAACAATATATGCAAGTTTATTGCCACATTTTTTCTAAATAAAATATATGAAGATTTTGTTTTAAATGAATGTGTTATAGACATATAAAGAAATTCTACTTGCTAACTTTGCTATCAAATTAGAAATATAGATATATATACATCCTCTTTGTAATTTGCTTGTATATACATTTGGAGTAACAATGAACATTTGATACATAATTATTAATGTACTAAGCATGTATGTATGTGTGTGAATAATGTACATTATTATTCCTAACTATGCCCCGTATGGTGGCTAAAGATATGATTAAAAAAAAGTTAATTTTTTTGAATTGTGGATAAATTTTTTTTATCACACTCGCCAGAAAATATGCTACGTACTAATTAATGCAAGTTTTACTATTCAGCAAAATGGGCTAAAGACAAAATTGTTGGCAGAATATTTGCAAAAATTTAACCCATATAGCATATTGATGCTGTTACTGATAAATGTAAGAGTGTAGGGGAAACTACATGAAAGTATAGAATACCATATCAAGGAAGGAAAAATAATTAGACATTACTCAGTTCAAAAGTAGAAAAATAAAAACTTTTAATTTAATAAATAAAATAAAAAATCGCCAAAATATACATAGTAATGTATTTTGCGCGACAAAATATTCCCCGCTATAGTGCTGTATATTATCATAATATTATTCATATTAATATAGTGTTAGATATTGCATTATTTTTGTACACACTCTGTTGGTGTCAGAAGCCTTTGGTTAGGTCTTACTGCAATAATATGTCTTAGTGTTCAGCTATTTACAGACAAGATGTAGGGTGCCAGAGCTGGTTATACCTTTTCTTCTCTTTTTCTAAAATTATATTGACTGATAGAGACTATTATTGGATCTAAGATGTTAAAACCCTGCTTAAAGGTGAACTGAAAGTCAAGGACACCTTTGTAAATTTGCAGACATACAGAAGGTTTCAGATCTCTGACTTTTCTGTCTGGTTTCCTATTAAAATAAGCAGTTGGATTTTGTGAATCACTCTAGTAAGATGCACCTAATGATTCAGCAGCTGCAACTTTGCCCTGTAGACAATATTCAGACAATGGAAGTGTGTATGTCTGTTTTATGTACAGAACTGTTCCCATAAATAAAATCACACTTTCTCCTTCTTTTTGATTTATGCTTGTCAGTACATTCCTAATAGAGTCAATGAGTGTTCTGTGTACGTTAGACTACAATTGCTTATCCTCCTACAACAACAAGTAAAAACAAACTTAAACTTAAAGTGAAATAAGACATTCTTCTCTCAGCCATGTCTCTCGGGATCCAATCTACAATATAAATACAAGGAATATCCAGCACAGAGTGTGATATTGCTTATACGGGGGTATAAAATTTTATTGCCATAGACCTTAATTATGAAATAGCCATCAACAGCACTCCAAAAAACACCAATTCACATTTTTAGTATCCTCAAAAGCATATCAGCTTCATTTAACAAATATCATTTTTTTTTGTTTATTCACTGTTTATTTACTAGTATCAAGTAAATACATATACATTGCAGTAGAAGTGTTAAATTCACATTAATCATTTTACATCAAGTTTCTATATTTATTTTTACATAGTTTGTATCCTTCTGCTTAACATTTTTTCTTATGCAAATATATAAAGTTGTAGCCTTGAATTGGTAAGCATAATTGTAACCACTGAAATAAGGAAAAAAAGATTAACCCATAAACGTGGGGATCACCTATCCCCTGTTAACATTAAACATATAGAGCTTGGAAATTTGCACTTTCGCAATTTAGCTGAATCATTTATGTGTGATTTACTATCTTTTCTCTGTTTTTAATTTTCTCTATCCTCCTTCTGTCTGTTGTATATCAAGGTAAGTACTCACAGCTTTTCCCTTTTTTAAAAAAAATGTAAGTATTTCTGTCTCTTTGGGTCTCCTACCAGTGGTTGGGTTCTTGAGCTCCCCTATCTGTATTTCTCCCAATAAATTCTTTCCATGGTAACCATATTGCTGCAAAATCTAGGTATTTATTATAGACTGATGATATCAGGTCTTCCATCAGGCATATTTCATTTATTAGTTAGTAACATCTCTCAATTGTTGGAGGGTTGTCTTTTCTCCAATTCATAGGTATAAGAGCTTTGGCTGCTAGTAATAATTGGACTAAGGGGTGTTTTTTAGAATTTCCATTCAGTTCATACTTGTAAAAGAGAATTAGCGCTTGTGTATCTAGTTTTACTGGTTCATTAATTATTTCTGCACATTTCTCCCTTATTTGAGACCAGTAATCTTGTGTTTTTGCACATGTATACGAGATATGTGTTAAATTTCCTGTGCCCATACTACATTTCCAGCATATATCTGTCATCATTACTTTAAATTTATAAAGTAGAGGAGTTTATAAGAATATTCTTGAAATCTATTACTTATTGAGCATTTTGCAGTTATGCGAAATATATTTTCCCAATTTTCCTCTGAAAGTGTAGTGCCTAATTCTCTTTCCCAAGATTTAGGGGCTGATTTATTAACCCACGAATCCGACCCGAATTGGAAAAGTTCTGACTTGAAAACGAATATTTTGCGACTTTTTCGTATGTTTTGCGATTTTTTCGGATTCTGTACGAATTTTTCGGATCCAATACGATTTTTGCGTAAAAACGCGAGTTTTTCGTATCCATTACGAAAGTTGCGTAAAAAGTTGCGCATTTTGCGTAGCGTTAAAACTTACGCGAAAAGTTGCGCATTTTTCGTAGCGTTAAAACTTAACGCTACGAAAAATGCGCAACTTTTCGCGTAAGTTTTAACGCTACGCAAAATGCGCAACTTTTTACGCAACTTTCGTAATGGATAGGAAAACTCGCGTTTTTACGCAAAAATCGTATTGGATCCGAAAAATTCGTAAAGAATCCGAAAAAATCGCAAAACATACGAAAAAATCGCAAAGTACCGATCATTACGAAAAAAACGCAATCGGACTCCATTCGACCCGTTCGTGGGTAAGTAAATCAGCCCCATAGTGTACTGTGGTAGATTTGTATATTTACAGTCTCTTAATATTTTAAGAATTCTACATTATGTGCCAAGGGTATCAGGGATGATGGATATGGCGCTAGACCATATTTATCATTCAATTTATGCCATATTTCTATACAATTGTGCATCAAGATGTGTGATTTTGTTTCAGAAGGGAGGTTATGCTTTTGGTTCCATATTTTTGCACCTAGTGTTCCCTTTTTCCATAGGCCTTCTAGTGATTTCCTTAACAATATCATTTTGTGTGACTGAATACATACATTTTTTATGAAAATATCTGTTGATTGGTGGCTACAGATTGATCTAGGGACAGGCATTTGTTTATATTTTTATAGTGCCTCAATAGGCTATTGCTGTTGTTGTTTTATATGGATTGAAATAAAAACATTAACTTTTATTAAGACTACAAGCTGCCGTTCTAGACTTTATTCACATTTTTTGGATTACCAGATGTGCCTGCCTGCGTTTTCGTTCCTGTATATTCCAACACAAATTAGAGACAGATTTAAATGTTTGTTTTTTCACTGCCCTGCATGAAATAGAAGTTACATAGGATTTCCAGTAGTTGAAATTGATGTGTGCCTTTTTTCAGTTTCAAGTATTAACCCAAATAATGATACTCTTGCAAACAATGGATATAAAAAGAACAGAACAGCCAAGAGAATTATGCTATATATACAAAGTATATTCCATGTTTCTTAGGAAGTCCCCAATAATCTTTTACACATTTGCAGTAATAAACAAATTTTTGTTACTATGTAGTATTGGATCCCACACATCACAACCATCAACATCATCCTGTGGAACTTTTCTTTAAAGTTTAACTCTACTACAAAACCTAAACATGACCATTCAGGTTACAATTCTCTAGAGCAGTGGTTTCCAAATTGTGCGGCTTGACCCACTAAAGGGACCTGGAGCAGTGTCAAGGAACTCTGCCACTTGGGCTGATATGGGAAGAATTCCTTTTTATTTTCCTCATATGCCCAAAAGCTCAGTTTGAAGGGTTATAACGGTGAGAAATCTGGTGCATAATTGTTTAATAGTAAGTTAGATTGAAGAAAGACACATCTCCATCAAGTTCGACATTAATGCCTAAATATAACCTGCCTAGCTGATCCAGAGGAAGGCAAAGAACCCCATCTGAAGCCTCTCTAATTTGCCGCAGAGGGGCCAGGATGGCAATCGGACCAGCTATCGCCCATAACCCTGTATTTCCACACTTGCTAAAAAGCCATCCAACCCCTTCTTGAAGCTATATAATGTATCAGCCAGTACCACTGGTTCGGGGTGGGAATTCCACAACTTTACAGCTCTCACAGTAAAAATACTTTCTAAATATTTAGACTGAACCTCCTTTTTTCTAATTGGAATGGTTGCCTTTCAGTTGGAAGGACCTACTGCTAAATAAAGCATTATAGAGTTATTATATGATCCCCTTATATATCCATACATAGTTATCATGTCACCTCTTAAGCACCTCTTCTGCAAACAGCCCTAACTTGGCCAGTCTTTCTTTATAAGAGGGGCCTTACTAGTGTTCTGTAAAGTGGAAGAATAACCCCCTCCTCCTGTGAATCTATACCCCTTTTAATACAGCTCAAAACCTTGTTTGCTCTTGCAGCTGCTAACTGGCATTACTTGCTACAGCCAAGTTTATTTTCTACAAGGATTTCAAGGTTTCAATTATAGATTTGCCTAGTGCAGTCCCATTAAGGGTATAAGTGGCTTGCATATTTTTACATCCCAGGTGCATGACCTTACATGTATCCTCATCTGCCACTTAGCCGCCCAGATTGCCAGTTTGTCAAGATCCTGCTGCAAGGATGGCACATCCTGGATAGAATTGACTGGGCTGCAGAGTTTTGTGTCATCTGCAAACACTGATACATTACTCATAATACCCTCCCCTAAGTCATTAATGAACAAGTTAAACAAAAGTGGACCCAGTACAGAACCCTGAGGGACCCCACTGAGAACCTTACTCCAAGTAGAGAATGTAACATTACCAACCACTCTCTGTACCCGATCCTGTAGCCAGTTTTCTATCCATGTGCAAATGACTTCAGTAAGACCAACAGACCTTAGTTTAGAAAGCTGTTGTTTTTGGGGCACGATATCAAATGTTTTAGCAAAAAGATCACTGCAAGTCCACTGTCCAGAAAGCAATCATAGAAAGCAATTAAATTGGTCTGACATGTAAGAACATGTAAGGCTATTGTAAAACTGACCCTAGCTCTCTCTGTACCCGAGGGTGTATTCCATCTGACCGTGGTGCCTTGTTCACATTAATTTTAAATAAACCTTTATGCATCATATGCTGCGTTAACCACTGACTAGATTGAGCTAAGCCAACATTGCAGCTGTTGGTAGTAGGTTCTTAGCATATTTGCCTTTTCTGTATCCTTTGTAACCATATTGTTACCACAGCATCTTTTTACTATTAATATATTTAAAAACTTTTTGGGGTTAGTTTTATCCTCTGCTGCAATGCGCTCATTATTTTCTATCTTTGTCTTCTGGATTGCTGTTTTACAACACTTGATATGGTGTTTATATTCATTAAATGCCGTTTCTGTTTCCTCTGACTTGTAGTTCTTAAATGTCTTTCTTTTTTCCCTATTAACTGCTTTAGCTCCGAGTTAAGCCAGATAGGGTGATACTTAATGCTTCTAGATTTACTTCTTAAAGAAATAATGACATGAGAAATTAAATTTTTTTGTACATCTATCATAACATTGTCTTTGCATGCCATTTATAATTTTGCCTTAAAAACTATTTGCCCGGTGCATTGATATTACCCATCTGATCCCCATGTTCATCTATGAGGGGAGCCATATTTGTGCATCAGTAGTCTGTTAGTATTAAAAAGCTATACCTGATTGGCCGAGAAGGGACAGTCAGGTTGGCAAAATAATCAAAAAAATGATCAACATCACTTTAAGGGAATAAATTGAGAACAGTAATGATTTAATATAATTTTAAATGACAACCATTTCTGCTCTGTGTTTTTAGCAGAAAACATAATGCCCCAATCTATGCTCTGAGACACTGCTCTTAAGGAGCTAAAATTTGCTTTTCTAAAATTCAGGGTCCCAGTGTATATTTGTTTTTTGCACCAAATATCAAATGAAATAATTATGGTCACAATTACCAAGAGGTTCAACCACTTGCACATTTGCTATAAATTCTGGGTCATTAGAGATCACTAGATCCAGTATAGCATGGTTCCTGTTTGGCTCCTCAACAACCTGTGACATAAAGTTGTCATGCAGCAAGTTTATAAACTTGTTCCCATTTACTGTCCTGGCAGTACTATTGCCCCAGTCAATATCAGGATAATTAAAATCCCCCATTATTATCACTTGCCCCAAACTAGCAGCCTTTTCTATTTGCCTCTTCCTCTTCGCTTACCATTGGCTTTACCATCTGTGAAAAACTCAACCCATAAGGCTTCAGCTCCCTCATTTGTCTTCATCACTTACTCGTTTAAGCTTTTAACTCCTACTTAACGAACAGACGCACCGCTCCTCCTTTTCTATTGCCTCTGTCCTTCCGAAACAAAGTATAGCCACCGATATTATCTGTCCAGTCATGTGACTCATTCAACCACATTTGGAAACACCATATTGTTACCAAAATTCAGCAACGCCAATCACATCATATTTCATCTGCACTGCCAGTACCTCCAACTTTCCCATTTTCTCAGTCTCCTTGCATTAGTAAACATACATTTAATACTGGTACCAGCATGATAATTTTGCATATACTGTAACTTATGATCCTCTCTGCCATTATCAGTACCCCCAAGCAAGTCTCCTCCCTATTTTCCCTTACTATGCCCACTACCTCATCTATCCTGTCTACCACAGAATCACTCACTGCATCCCCCCCTATGCCTAGTTTAAATTCTCCTCCAACCCTTAAGCCATCTTTTCCCCCAAAGCAGCTGCCCCATCATCATTGAGGTGCAGTCCATCCCTGGCAAAGAGCCTGTAGCCGAATGGAAAATCAGAACAGTTCTATAGAAACCAAAAGCCCTCCTGCCTGCACCAATCTCTCAGCCACGCATTAATCTCCCTGAGTTCCCACTGCCTTTTTAACATTTCTCGTGGCACAGGAGTAAATTACCTTGGAAGTCCTCACCCCCAATTTTTCACCTAGTTTTTTTAAATCGTTCTTGAGGACCTCCAAATGTCCTGGATATTCAGGTACATATGGCTGACTCACTATTGCACCAATATTTTTATTTCTGTTGTTATAAGCTTAGGCTGCACTGCACTGGATCAAATAATCAGGGGCGATTCTAGACATATGGCCCCCAGAGGCGGCTCCTGGATGCTGCCCCCCCCGCTCCCCAGCGCTTACCTTCTGAGCGCAGGAGCGGGTCCGGGGGCGGTGAGATCGCTAGTGCAGAGAGCGCAATTGCGCTCTCTGCACTAGAAGAGCCGAATTTTACATTGTAGGATTTCTACAATGTACAATCTCCAATATATGAAAATCATGAAAAACTTGTGTTAACTATGTAGATTTGTATTCTGAAAAGGTTTAAAAATTATTTCAAAATGCAGAAATAGGCAATCAAATAGATGTTTCTGTAATTGTTTAGTAGCCATCTTTTAATCAACTTGGATGACATTTTGGTCATCTCTTAATGCAGTATTGATATACTACTATAGGTTATCCCTATTAAAAGTGTCTTAATTTGAGTGCCCACTTTTTATTGGAGAATTGGTCTTTCTTTGAGGAAGAAAATGACTGTAGCCCCAGTATGTCAGATTTTGTTTGAGGGTCTCTTAAAGTAACACTGACACTAAAAAACTACTTTTCAAAATTTTAATATACATGTGTAGGTCATGTTGATAATTTTTCACAGATAGGTTTGCTTTTGTAAGTAATTGTTACTTGAAGTTCCTAAACCTGACTGTTTTGTAATGGACTCCTGCTGCACAGATATGGCAGTCCCCTCATAGAGGAACATGGGGGATCAGATAGGTAATGTAGAAGCACTGGGCAAACACTTTTAAGGCAAAATTATAAATGGCATGGAAAAGCAATGTTATGACAGATGTAAATAAAAAGGTTTCATTTTTGGTGTCAGTATCTTTTTAATGCCCATGGAGCAGACAGAAGTAGGTGGGTTCCCTACTATTGTGTGCATGTAAGGCGGGGGGTAGTTTTAGTTTTCTTTTGGGATGTCCCCTTAGGAGAGAAATAGTGTATTTAGAGTCAACTTGGAAGTCCAGGCATGTCAAGATGTACTGTTATTAATTTCTACTGAAGTGTTCTGTTTTGCCATTTTAAAAAGTAAATCATTACTTTATGAGGCCCCCAAAACATTCACTGCCACCCACCCTTGTTTAAGCACTACATGTTGATCTATTGCACCATCTATCCTCCTACACGTGGTGGTAGTTCCCCTGATTATGAAGATTCTGACTGTAACCTGTAACAGTGCAGAATCGTGTTTTCTGGTTTCAGTCTAAAACACAAGAAAGTAGACCTGAACCAGCAAATCCACACATAAAAACCAAAGGCCAGTTCTGATGTGAAAGTATCTGTTAAAATTAATTTTTTTAGCCGACCTGCCAGATCCTTAACTTAAAATAAATGAAGTATTCATGAAATATAACAAGAACTGCAGCTGCTGTATCATAAAATTACCAGTTTCACCAGTAAAAAAAATGATGATTCTGGGACTTCATAGCAGCTTCTGAGCAGTAAATCTGACATCCACTGAACACCGAGTAGGCTTCCTCCAGAAAAACATCTCTATTTCTTATTCATATGGGGTACATTTACATTTTCCCTCCAGGATTACTAAAAAAATAGCAATGCAACCTGCTAGCTCTTAGATAACAGCTTGCTGTATAATGTTAAAGCTGTGTGCCTGAATTTCATGCCTGCAAATGAGATGAGGCATTTGCACAGACTAACATCATTCAAATTTGTAATAGATCTGCTCAGATTATTTTTAACATACTTATAAGAAATATATTAAGCAAGTACTGAATAGCACAAACTAACTGTAGCGATATGGTGTGCCTAGTGTACATGAACTAGCTATAAAGGGATGTATCATCCCATTTAAGTCAAAGGGATACTATCTTTTTCCCAATCTGCTGTTACTCTTTATGCAGTCTAGTTTAATTACTTTATGCCATACTGATGTTGTGCTGCTTCTTAATGCCTCATCCCCACTTTCCTTCTGGGATCTTCCTATTTTTATTCCTGCTAGCTCAAAGAGTAGTGCATAACTACTATGCTACACAAGGATTAAAGTTACTTACAACATTTTGGGGTGGCAAAATAGGCATGTTCAACACTCAAAAAAGAAAACAGGAGGAGGAGTGCTGCAGCAAAAAACAAAGAAGTAATGGGGCTTGTACTCTGGGACTCTAACTTAAGAGGCATTGGGTTGCTAGCAGAGAGAAATGGCATAGGAGCCCTACACCATACAAATAAATGATAAAATGATATGACAAAAGCCTGGATTTATGATAGACTGTCCTTTTAAAACTGCTATGTTTTTATTTGCGCTGCTCTTGATGGGGCCTAAATGCAATGTTCATGATGCAAAACTACCATCATGCTTAGTCTTTAATTTTTTAATATAATGTTCTAAATTTTAACAGTGTAATGTGTCTATATGCAAATATTGGCTGTCTGAGAGTCTTTGGAACTGTAGCTTAGAAGCACAAGTGGGCTGTAACATGGACACCCCTGGAGAATGGCACAAGGATATATATAATCTGGTAGCAGATCTTTGTTTAGCACTGCCTGCTTGTTATCACAGATTGTTCTGTTCAGTGTCTTCATAGCTATCAAAAGTTCTCTTCAGTTACTACGTCCATAATCATTAAATAAAGTGATACATCTGCCTAAAATAGCCTGCAACTAAAGCACCAGATACTTTGTCAGCTTTCATTTTAAAATGTATAGTTGTTTCCACTGATCTTCATTATTCAGCATCCCTTACAAAATGCCTGGGTTTGAGCCACATCAATAGAAAACAATGGAGTCAACATTTAGCACCTCTATTTTTAGATGTTACAATTTCTAGATGTTTACTTTACATGGGTAATGTTTATTTTAAAGAAATCAGAATTAAAATGCAGTAATGCGATCTGTTAACCATAGAAATGAGCAAAGTTTTTCACCAGGCATGGATTCACTGCAAAATTCTGCATTTCGCCATTGGTGAATTTTTTTGCAATCCTGAAGCAAAGTAAAACAGACAGATTCGCTCATTACTAGTTATCCAGAAACCAGTTATCCAGAAATTTCTTAAATACAGGAAGATCATCTCCCTTAGACTCCTAGATTCACTCTTTCTCTTTTATAATAAAACAGCACCTTGTAATTTATCGCAATCAAGATTTAATAATTCCTTTTTTGGAGGCCAAACAATCCTATTGGGATTAATTAATGTTTACATGATTTTTTCGTAGACCAAGTATGGAGATCCAAATCACAGATCCCTCGGGTCATTAAATAAGCAAAATAAGCTTTACTTACATTATATAAATTATTTACATTTTGTTCCTTTCAGTCATGGAATTCAAAATCACAGAAAGCAGACAACAATTTGTGGACTCTATTATCAAGACAAGCTTTGCATCATCCCATCCCAATTATAGGCCATGAGAGGGGCAGGTAAATGTAAGGAGTGCAGTAACATCTATAAAGCACTGAATGGAAAGTGAAAGTAATTTACCTCTATGCTTGAGGCACAGAGGTGGGGCATTGCAATAAATAATTGACAGCTTTGATTTTTAAACAAGTTTTTAATGTGTATGGGGTTTTATGTTTAATCTGCAAAGGACTTTTATTATACAGTTTTTTGTGTGTGGGTGATAGGTCCCCTTTAAAATTTCTCATTTAATCCTGAAAGAAGCATGATGACTCTGACAGTATCCCTCAGCTACTAGCTAGGGGAAGCAGCTGTTTGAAACTCAGCATCTATAAAGTCCCATCTGGTTGTCAGGTCTAACTAGACCTGCGCAAACATTTGTATAACTCACTTACTGTATAGATGACCCATCATCTAACCCAAGTAGACAAAGAGACACAAATTTGCTTAATGGAGGGGCCTGGCAACCAAAATGTTGTACTTCATGTGGTGCATTAATAAGCCTACTGACACTTTCACATACAGTAATGAGCTTATATGTGCTTTTTATATGCAATGGTTACTATCAAACTAGAGAGAGCAGTTTCTAAAAACTTCAACGTCCAACCATTAATATTCATAAGCAAGCATCTCAAACTGACTTGTGTGCTTTATCCTATTGGGTCAGTAATATTTCACGACGTGGGAATGCAATAGCCACATGAAAAAGGCAGTGATGAAATTCTCAGGCACAGCGCTAACAGGATGAAACATATATCTTAGCTTATAGTTTGTCCAGAGATTCTATGAAATTACAATGTCAGCATACGGATTCCTCTGTATATGACAGGAAAATATTAGTCCGCTGGTTTTAACAGAAAGAGGCAACTTTTTTTTGTTCAGAATTTCTTACAATATCACAGTGATGTTCTGATTGTATCCAAATAATTCATGTTTGTACTAAACCTTGGTATTTTGTGTTTAACCTGTTTTCCATCCTTGCTTCAGAGGAAGCAATTATTTTCAGCATTTTTTATTTACATAGTGTTATTGCTAACACCTCCAGGCCCACCTTGGTTCCCTCCCTTCCCCTTTATCATTTCTTTGCATTTATTTTTGTGTTATTCGTTATACCTCTGTTTTATTAAAATAAAAAAAAATCCAGCTTACATAACCAGGGAGATCTACCTGATATATGTGAGAAAGTGACACTACTGTCTGCAGTGTTTCTGCCAATGCACACTTGGGCTGCAGCCAGCTCATTCATGTTCATAAAGCTGTATCCTGGATTACAGTCTTTATGCATTTTTATATGCCACTAGAATTCTAATCACAGGTCTTAATATTTAATCAGACTTTAGGTTTCTCCAAAGGATTACATGCCTCCTTCCCTGATTTTTCGAAATCGGTCAAAATAAGTTTAACAAGTAACTGTGAAAGCCCCGAGGCTTATCTTCAGTAAGACATTGTTTTTCTGTGGAAATGCAGGAATGGATGTGTGCACGAGAAAAGGGCACTGTTCCAACTCTGCTGCAGAATAGGAATCTAGGTCAGGAAAGTTGTTTGACAGAAGTGAGAATTGAACTTGTCACCTTGGAGGCCCATTGGTGTTGAAAGTGAAAGCTGGCACAGCAATCTGAGGAGAAAATGTGGCACCAGAGCTCTAAGAGAAACAGCAGGGAAAGAAGATGCTGCATTCTCTCAGTATTCTTTTCTCTCACAGCTAAGGAAATCATGTGGGGCTGCTAAGCTCTTAGAGAAGCTTGAGGTCTCAGAGGAGTAAATATGCTTCATTTGGCAAATCTGCAACCAGACCAGATTTCATTTTCTCAGTATATGCAACCCTAGAGCCTTTCCTCTTACAGATGTAGGACTGAAACAGAATACTCAGACTGCACTGCTGAATTACTAGAATCGTCATGTACAATAATGGAGTTATGATGACTCAGAATAGAGTTAATGAGAACAGTGTAGTTAAAAGGGAAAATAAACACTATATATTACTTTTCATTTATTTTTTCTTACATTTTTTGGGCATAGTTTACTAAACATTACATTGCATCTCTGCTTTAGTACATCATTATACACATTACAAAAGAGACATCCTCCCAGCAGTTAATAGAATACATTTTTGTTTAGGGTCTCATGATTAATGGACACATTCTCCAGGTCATGGCACTGGTAGAAAAATGAGACCAAAAAGTTGACACAAATAATGCAGTGTCTCAAAGAATCACTAGAGTAGTACAGTATAATGGTTAATAAATTAAATTAGCATCATTCACCAAGAAAGCTTTGCTTAATTGTTGTAGCTGTGATTGTAGAATTGTGTTTAGAGCTTCTAGCTCCTATTGCTGAAATAACTAATATGGTTGTAGATGGCATTAGATGATAGTAGTAGTAGATAGTGTACATTTTAGGAAAATGTGATGGTGCTGGCAAACAGAGGGGATATATGCAGTACAAATGATGCCATTTGGGTGGGGGAGACGTGCCCAACTGATATACATTGTAGGCAAATTTAGGCTTTACATGTCCTTTAACAAGACCACTTTGTTGATGTATCACAACTCCCACCATGCTTTATACCTGTAATGTGATAACATATATGTAATGTGATAACATGTACACACATTCATGCAAATGAATGTGGTTTCTATGTCTTACAGGACCATGCTATTTCAATGCTAGGGGTGCACCGAACCCTTCAATTTGGTATTCATAACTGCTTTAATTGCTCCAGCAAAACCCTGTATTGCATACTTCCCTAATTACATCATATCTTACATCATATCTTCAATATATCTGAAATTTTCTGTAGATTTACAGCTGAATGCTATGCAGCAACATAAATTAAGACTCACTGGCACCACGTCATCGCTACCAATCGCTATATCAATAGATATCAATGCAAAGGGGGACAGGAATTGCAGGATGTGAGCAGGGGGAGAGAAAAGGGTCACGGCTCCTTATTTGGCAGAAAATACAACAAATTAACTAAAGTTGAGCAATCATCAAAAATTGAATACCTGAGGCAGAAACATTAGTACCCAGATCTGGAAAACCCCAGGTACCCAGCATTCATTTTTGCTGTTATTAGGGGTTTCACTTGCAACTATATGTAACTGTGCAACTGTATGCAGAGTCAGACTGGCCCACCAGCATACCTGGAAAACTCCAGGTAGGTCCAGTTGTTAGTGGACCCTCCTTCTCTAAATCATTTAATCTATTTCATTGTCTTTTCTTTGTTCTGTGTCAGAACAAAGAGAAAAAATCGATGGAAAGATAGGTTATACTATTTAAAGAGAAGAGACAAGAAGAAAAAGTTTAGGTAAGGAGTGAAGGAAAAATAGACTGAAGAGTGGACCTATGGCCTAAAGTTTTCTGGTGGGCCCCTGGCATTCCAGTCTGACACTGGCTGGATGCTAGATTTACAGTTGTGCATGCGGCTTGTGTCTCTGCTAATGTATCATGTTTGGCTCCTTGTGTTTTTTTTATCTCATTTTATCTGTGAAAGGTGAACTGTGAAGCAATGTACATGTCTGAAAATGTGTATGCCTGTATAGCTGTGTGCCCATCAAAACGCAGTTCTATTGGTATCCCAGCCTATGAATAACACATTTTAGAGACAGTTATACAAAAGTGTTAATTTGTTTAAACAGCAAAATCTTAGTAGTTCATGTTACTCTTTGGCATGGAGGAGGTTAACATAATATAATTGGGTAACAGGATAATGTTTTTGGGAATAGGTCACTATGCTGCTCGCAAAAAATAACATCATTATATACCTAATTGTAACAACAATAACCAAAAATGAATCATATCTATCTATGATGACATAGGGGCAGGCTTTCTGGAATAGTATTAGCAATGATAAAATACTTTAACTCCTAACTACATGCACTTGCAAAGCACTGCACCCCTGTACTGATGTTGGACCTATCTTCTTCTCTAAAGTGGGTGTCAGTACAGATCAGACATTAATTATTAATTGTTTGTATGAACATGTGCAGTATGTTATTATGATAAAAGGGGAAAGAACCTCAGCATAATGACAATGTGTTTCCTACTATTATCATTGGTACACTATAATCATTCAAAAACAGAGGCTCTCTCACAGAGCAGAAGAAAAAGGGTTTACACACCTTGTTGAGCTTTAGAAAAAATATCAACCAATCTAACCTTGAAAACCTTTGGGAAAGAGAGTAGACAAGGTTATTTAAGCTCACCTCTAAATTATTTACTTCTAGGCATATAAATAATGTGGATTCATTGCTAAGTGACATTCATTTGGCTGTGTTCGCCAAGCATGTATTTAAGATAGTTAGCAATTTCCCCCAATTCTTTTGCTCTTCTTTGCTATCATGCACACCATTTCTGCAGCTAGATTGCACCAGAAATGAATCATTTTGCTCAGTGACACAGTAAGAAAACTTTGCAAATCTGCTATTCTGGGGCACCCTTTGTTTACTTAATTTGTGTTTTATCCTTTTATATATAAAATGATAATGACTGTTAACAGTTGAGCAACTAAGCAATGCTGGAAAATGTAGTCCTATGTCTGTTAATGCATCTTATTTTGGTCACCATTTTTAACAAAGCTACTGGGTGTCCAAACTGCATTATGGTATAATCAGAAAAGTTATTTATGCATCTAACGTGCATAGGTGAATCAAGAGGTAATAAAAATCAATGCACCTAGGACAGCAATGTCAGAAAAGTACCTGCTAGCATAAACTGAATAATATGAAAAAGTTATTTATGCATGGATATCTGACATGGATAGGTGAGTTTAGAGATAATAAAAACTAGAGCAGTTAGGACAGCAATGCCTGGAAAGTACCTGCTAGCCTAACCTGAAAACATTCTATGGCCCCTATAGTTGGCACATGCATAATTTAAGAGCAAGGAGTTGATATTTAGTGCCCACTGTTAGTTATTGCCAGTGGTATCTTCTATGCTCTGGGTAGGAGGCCACTGCCTTCTCCTCTTCTACTAAACCTATGTGGCTCAGGGGCACCACAGTGAGTTTCATACCTCCCAACATTTTGAAAACGGAAAGAGGGATAGAAACAAATGCTGCGCGCAGCGCGGTGAATTTTTTTGGCCACACCTATTTTTGCGACCACACCCCCTAAATACCACTTCCATTTGACTAAATTTGGCAGGTTATTTGAACACATTTCTGGGGGTTTTGGGGTCCTGTTTTATGTGCTATTACAGTTTTGCTGAAAAAGGTGAAATTGCCCTTTAAGCTGCAAGTCTTAGTTTCCCTAAGAGACATGTGCAGGAGACGCTCGTTAAGATTTCTGCGCTCTCTGCCAAAATCTATTTGTATCTTTTTTATCTTCAGTGCAGGAAATCAAAGGGAAATAAGGGACTTTTCTGTAAGAATCCGGGACTGCAGGTTGAGCTGTCAAAAGAGGGACAGTCCCAGTGATTTTTTTTTTTTTTGCATTCAACATTGTTCTTTGTAACTTTCTTTTGCCCATGGAAATTGTGATTGCTACATATCCATTTCGATGCCTCTGCACACACATGATTTTCAGAAATTAAAAAAAAAATGCTATGTATAGCATAGCTTTGACATTTGGTAGTTTGCATTAGAAAGACATATTTACCCATTTTGGTGTCATTAGAATGTGTACTTTCATAAAATATATGGTTTTCTAGGGTCTCCATACTGTTAGAGGGTCTACATAATACACATCCCATGTCCTTATATTGCAGCAGGCAGAGTGTTAGCTATGAAAATTCATATGATACTTAGGTAATCCTATGAACAATCGGCATCTAACTGTTCAGTGGACCCTTGACTTTCATATTTAGGATGGTATCTAATGCTGTGTACTCCACAAAAAGTGGAAGCTTTGAGGCAATTTTCAGGTATTTCATCAATTTGGGGGCAAAAATTTATTTTTTTGTGTTTTTACCCCACAAAAAATGCAGTAAATGTGTTGAATTCTCAGTAGCTGCAGTGACCTCTGGGACAACTTGTACGCGCTTACTTCATATCGGGGTCTATAAATGCCAGATACTTTGGTAATCCTATGTACAATGAACATCAAACTGTTCAGTGGATCCATGGCAATCATGTTTAGGATGCTTTGTTCTGGTATCTAATGCTATCTGGGAGATAAAGTGCTAAAAAGTAGAAGTTTTGAGGTGATTTTCAGGTATTTCATCAAAACCACCAATTTTGGGAAAGCATTGCGACTCAGCTGAGTGCGTACTTTTCACAAGTATATAGTTTTGAGGGGAAGGGTCAATGTAATCTTTTATGTTTTTGGCCCATAAAAAATGCTTGAAAATGGAAGGTTTGATACAAATAGATATAGATGTTTTCTTATTGATATTTGGTACTTAGGAGTAGAAAGCCATGCTTACCCATTTCAGATTCGGCAGATTGTAATGCTGGGCAAGGTTGGGGGGTGGTAAACGCTCTCGTAGGCGTGCATGTGATAAGACTTTGCTGCAATTGCTCCAATCACTTAGGGCAAGAAGCTGCTGGCAATGCTGGATTTTTATTAAAAGAAGATCCAAAGAGATTCATTTTGGGAATGTCAAAACGCTACTATTAGAAAATTTGTGGAGTACTAATTGTTACAGCAACCATGACATGCGATTATGATAACCTTTTGAATACAATCTGAGTTACCACTCCACAATTTTAAGACGCCTCTATCATTTAAAAATGTATGCTAATAATACTGATATAAACTTTTGCACAACTCAATGAGAACAATGTAATAACATATGTTACTGAGACACTTTCATCTCAAAAATTTGAATGATTTTTATAAGTAAATACCTTCAATTGCCTTTTCAACAAACAAAACAACATAACAGATGATAACTAAACTTAATTACACTGGAGAATAAAGTGATATTTTTATTACTTAGGGGCACATTTACTTACCCACGAACGTTCCGACGGCGTCCGAATGCGTTTTTTTTGTAATGATCGGTATTTTGCGATTTTTCGGAAAATTGACGCGACTTTTTCGTAGCCATTCCGAATGTTTCGCAAAATGTTGCGACTTTTTCGTAGCGTTACGACTTGCACGAAAAGTCGCGACTTTTTCGCAGCTTTCGCGCCGAGTACGAAAGATTCGGATTTATTCAAGCTTCAGTATGATGACTTTTCTTGGGCCAGGTTGGAGCTGCAGGGTGTCATTGAGTCCTATGGGAGGCTTCCAAAATCATGCTAAGTCTGAAAGTTTCGCCCGCCGCTTACGAGCGCTCAATACGCAAGTCGTAATGGTTAAGAAAAAGTCGTGACAATTTCCAAAAAGTCGTAAAGGCGACGAAAAAAATCACAAAAAATACGAAAAAGTCGCAAAATGTTCGTTTTCCAATCGGAATTTTTCCAATTCGGATTCGAATTCGTGTCTTAGTAAATCAGCCCCTTAGGGTAAGGCACACAGTAAGATTTCTCAGCTGCCATAGTATACCTTTACAATCGCTGCAAGTAAAACCTTTTACTTGCAGCAATCTGGCTTAATCTTCCCTTTGCAGTTTCACATCCTAATGTTATACTACATGTTATGTAATGAAGAGGCGAGGAAACCTTGAAACACATAAGGACACTTAGGGCGTATTTATTATAGTGTGTAAGTCAACATCACTGGTGATGTTGCTCATAACAACCAATCAGATTTTTGCTTTTGTTATCTAATTAGCTGCTTAGTTGCTATGGGCAACATCACCAATAACATATATGGCAATATAAGTGTAGAAAAAAAGACTCTTTAAAGGACAATGAAAGGTTAATATAAATTAAAAGTAAGTCTAAAGGCATTCTTTTTAAGTACTTACTGCATATCTAAATTCCCAGATCCCTGCTTGCTTCTCTGAGATATGGTGCTGGCAGCCTACAGCAGTGTGAAGACTATAGTGACATCACTGAAATCTCTCTTCCCTTCCTGTAGGTGCCAGCGGCAGCTTCCTATTCTCTGAGCATGTGTGTAACTTGATCCTGTCTCCTGTTCTGAGCTACACATGCCCACCAGCCAATCAGAAGCGGAGGAGGGAATGAAACACATGTGCAGTATGAAGCAAGGAGGGAAAGGAAGGGAGAATACCTTTTTAGAGATGGCTGCCTGTTCTAGAAAATGTGAAGTAAGTGTGACTGAGTAAATATTTGATTAGGTGAGCCAAAAGTGTGGCGTTTTTACTAAACAATAGGAGGACTATTGGGCAGTATGCTTTTTACATTTTGACTTGCATTCTCCTTTAAACTATATTGTTTTTACATGATTGTGGATTGAGTAAGAAAATTTAGATTTATAGACACTCTTAGGAAAATAACCCTATGGTTACCCCACTGTTTATCTATACTCACTTGGCTCAACTGGACTGGGTTACTGTTGTGCTCTAATTATCTAATAATTATTGATTATCTTATTCATTAGAAGGGTGTCATTATTTTTTTTTTCTTTCTTTTCTTATACATTTATGCATTTATGACCTGATGATTTTAGGCTGTTAGTATATTGGGTATGGCTGAGTGAGCCTCCATTTCCAATAGGAATTTAGAGATGCTTTTTGCCATCTAGAGAGTATTTATGCTTTTATATTTTATTAAAGCTAAATATTTATCATAAAAAGGGGCTTGTTATGAGTTGATGTGATTGATATTGTAGTTTTTTATACACTCTATCCTTTTGGTGTGTGGGTGAGTTGACCAAATGTTGAGACACAAAAACCTCTGTCAAATTCTGCTTTAGATGATTGTTATTCAACAAAATATTTATGGTATAACAAATGGGGATAATCTCTACATCCTTTGTGGAAAGGATGTAAAAAAAAAGTGGCTTTCTTCTGTTCCTATGATTTATTTGGTTAAATAAAACACCAAAGGAAAAGGAAAATGTAGTGCAAATTTTGTAGTACAAAAATTGTAATGATGTGTGATTATGGCTCTCTTCTTCCATCCAATTTTTCCAGTTGCTTAAAAACAGACAGAAATATGACTCTAAAACTAGAGCGGCAGCACACAAGCTAGTTAAGAAAGGAACATGTCCTTCAGTTTATAGCTGAGGTTTTCTGCTCCAAAATATGAAGCACATACATAATCACTATTTAACTATAATTTCAGCTAAAAAAAACTATTTAGCCTTAGCCAAGATTCTAAATAAAATCTCACAGCTTTTTAGCTGTTTAAAATATTCCCTTATGAAGAGCAAGAAGACATTGTATAAGAGTGTATAAAATGTTGTAGCCACTATTTCATACATAACTAGTATGGCATAAAACTGTGCATGCAGCGGAAAATAAAAGCTAAGTCAGTGTTGTTCAGCTGCCAGAACAGATACAATTTCAAAGTGGTTTTACATGCCAACTGGTGCTGAAAGCCAGTGGGACTGGTAATTTGCCCAGGGCTTGTTCTGAACTGGATTTTCTCCATTTCATACACCAAGCAAGGTTAATGAATACATTTAGAGCTATATGAATGGCATCTCAAACCAACCAATCATTATTTATTTACAGGGCTGGCGTCTTCTGACCAGACCCCTGCTGTCTATCCCACTGCATGGGGCATATATGTTGTGTTTAAACAAATAAGTGACATTATTTTAACTCTAAGGCAAAGGGATGCCATTCCTCCACTTTTTAGGTTTCATCGAATAGCATCCCCTCAGGGGGACTGCAAGAGTTTTGCATCCCAGAACCTTTTTATTGTAATACTTTCTTTTGCTCCTCTTCTGCATGTAAAAAAATGAGATGTTAAAAACACAAGAAAAAAAGTGCATGTAAAAGATAAAAGGGAGGAAAAGATTGCTGGAAAAGAAGCAAAGAAGAGACGGAGAAGTGTTATATGAACAAAGAAGGTAGAATCCAGAGGGACAATGGAAAAGAAGAAGAAAATAGGGCAAATAAGAGAAAATTAAGGTAGAGAAGCGAAGCAGATTGAGGAATGGTGAGAGGATGATCTATATTAAATAATGGGGGATAATATAGAATATGCTGGGGTTGTGTTAAGACACATAATACACAGACAGAGGGTTGTGTTTGCAGAAGCTCAATTGCCAGCAAAGAAAAGTCATATGCACAATTTTCATTTTAGGTTTCTTACATGCCACATACTTTGGTAAATCTATGCATACTGGGCATCAAACTGTTCAGTATAAGGAACTAGCAAAACGGCTTTCCTTTAAAATTGGTGAAACCAGACAGTGTTGGTGTGTAAGACGTATTATAACAGTGGGTGTGGCTTACAATTGTGGGAGGGGTTTATTTTTGGCATGCCTCATAAAGCCCCTTTCAAAATGATAAGCCACACCCACTGTTAAAACACTGCTTCAAGGTTATAGGAAGACGTAACATTGTAGAGAATTCAGTCAATGGAAACCAAACTGATAGAAAGCTTTAGATATTTTGTCAGTTTTTACAGTTAATTTGCATTAGATTATTTTTAAAGGTGTCAATGAGTGAGCAAATTGTGCATTCAGAAACTTGAAGCCAGTTTTGACCACTCCCCCTTTTAAAACCACACCCACTTGAAACCACACCCATGTTATTGCATGGCCATAGCCATATTAACGGTGGTAGCGCAGCAAAAACCTGCCATACTCTGCCTTCCCTACCCTGCCTGTGTGCGCCATACTCTGTCTGCCCTATGCTGCCTGTGTGTGCGATACTCTGCCTTCCCTACTCTGCCTATGCATGCCATACTCTGCCTGCTCTATGCTGCCTGTGTGTGCCATACTCTGCCTGCCCTATGCTGCCTGTGTGTGCTATACTCTGCCTGCCATACCCTGCCTGTGTGTGCTATACTCTGCCTGCCCTACCCTGCCTGTATGTGCCATGATACTGAAATCAATTAGTATTGATGTTGGTATATATAGTTTATGTATATTAGTGTATAGATAGGTTCGGTATGGGTCTATGTGTGTGCTTTGGGGTTTGCTTGAAAGGGTTGAACTTGAAAGGACTTTGGTATTTTTTAAACCCAACTTAACTACAGTATGTAACTTAATTAAATCCAGAATTTTCATGTGACCAAATATCAGATTCAATTATTAGCTGAATGGAATCTGAACTTTAAAATTCATATTACTTCCATGCAAAGCAGAACCTAGAAAGGCTTTTCCTTAGGTGATGCAAATTGAATATGCAAACAGTCAAGATATGGTTCAAAGTTCAGATAAATGTTTGGTGGATGATTTATAATTAAGCAGAATCCAAAAATTATACATTTCACAATTAAAACTGAAATATAAATTTTGAATAACCTTTATGCTATTGTGAAGACAATCACTAACAAGTCTTCTATCCAAGAACAATCAAATTGTGCATGTTACAGGTACTGTATATCACAAGCAAGTAGAAAGTGAGAAAGCAAGTAAATATTTCAAGTATAGAGAGCTATAAAATATCATTTAAAATGACATTTTGTAGCATACTGTATATGTAAAACATATATGTGTCTTAAGTTTAGCATAGCCACTGGCTATTTAATTTAATTATTGAGTGCAGAACCACATATTAATCTTTGCTAGGGGCTCAGATCAATGAACTGATGTTTATATTTACTCATGACAGTGTACTTACTGATATAAAGCAAGAAAGATACAGTATGTAATAAATAAAAAGGGGCAAACAGAGAGAAATAAGAGAAAAGAATATCTGTCACATAAAGGGGAACTAGATCAAGGGAAGAGATTGTCAATGGGTGTGGGAGTTAAAAAATCTATGGGCAGAAAGTCAACAATATTCTGTAAGAAGGTATTTTGCATAAATGCATGAAATAATGTTTCTTTATCTATTAATTGCATTAGATAAATGCATTAAAAAATGGCAGTTCTTTAGTTCATACTGGAATGTGTCCTTTAGGCTTATTAAGCATCTAGATACAGTATCTGTAACTTGATGTATCTTAAATTAAAAACATAATATGGGTTCAGAATATTTGGTTACTGTGCCTTTTTGTATCTCAAGTGTAAATTTGTATGGCATGTGAGATCAGATTTGTTATCCCTGACATCGCAACTCTTTTAGAGGTTGCATGCAAATGTAGAGTCCTCGGGGTCCTCAAGGCTACAAAAATACAAAGTATTTAGGCCCCGTAGAAAGGATATGTCTCATAATATAAATGTAGGTCAAGGAATAAATTATCTGGAGGGGCTAGGACAGTATCTCTTTTAGCAGATGTTTGTCAAATAGCAGATGCAAAGGAGGTAAAATGAACACAATCGTACAGGAACACAGTAGCAATCCTAAAAAATCCTATTGATTTCTGTCTTGCTCTTCACTCACATCAAGGTGAAAACTGCTTCAAAGCAGTAGACTGAAGTTCCCATGGTGTCCTGGCAGTTACTGCTACAGGCAGCAGTACAAAGTGCTGTTTGATTCCACTTTACCTAAATAAAAAGACCTTCCAAGTGCAACAAACCAGCTGTTTGATGTTTAATTTGCTTTATGGTACCAAGTTAAACATTCCTTTTTTATATCAGAATTTAACATTACATGAAAAATGTAATCTCAGACACCTAATAAACTGTTGCATGATAAAAGTTTATCTGAACAATAAATTGTAAGGGATTTCTAGGGTTTAAACTGCAGTAAAACTGAGGCATTTTTATCTTGCAGTAGTGTGGTCTTCAGGTAAAGTTTGACACATTTTTTGTTTTAAATTTTATACTTCTGTTACTTAATATATCTCCTTGCCATTTATTTTAGAAGGTAAAGTGGGGCAGACTAGAACAGCTTTTCCTGCTGCTGTCATCTGATAAATGCAGTGCTATCTATAATAATCATTTCTTGTTTTGCCAATGAAGCAGAACATCGTCTTAAAGTCCATGTAAACATTCTTTCAGTCATAATCATAATCATCATGTGAATGTATAATCACCATAATATAGAGGGATATCTGCTTTGAGGGTGCACAATTGTGTGATACAAGTATGGGATCCATTACCCAGAAACGCATCATCCAGAAAGCTCTGAATTACAGGAACTTCTTCTCCCATAGACTCGACTTAAATAAAATAATTCAAACTTTTAAAACTTATTTTCTTTTCTCTATTATAAAAAAACAGTACCTTGCACTTGATCCCAATTAAGATATAATTAATCCTTAATGGAGGCAAAACATTCCTATTGTATTTAACTATTGTTTACATGATTTTAGCAGATCTATGGAGATCTAAATTACAGAAAGACCGGTTTCTGGAAAGTCTCAGGTTCTAATATTTGTAGATAGTTGACAAATGCCTACTTTCTGCAGTTCTGCTTGTATTAGTCTACAGTGAGCCCAATTTATTATTAGTCAGAGCAGCAGTTTTTCAACAGTGCAATTATCTATGTTGCTCATGTAATGCAATTGCACTAAATGTGTGCAGGGAGCTTTATTGTTCTGGGGTTCTGATTTTCAGTACTATCTACAAATATACAGTTTAATTGGCTCCTAATGAAATTGACCCTTATATGTGAATGATGAGCAATTTCTGTTAAGCATTGTGTAAACATGTTAAATAGACATATAAATAAAGCTTATTAATTTCTAGGTGGTTGGTTCAGGGTCAAATTTGAATTGATTTAAATAAAAATAAGCCATTGTTAAAATGCAAAGTTTTCCTTTTTGAAAGCCAGCAATTTTAATATAAGCCTTTTTAATATATAAAGGCTTTTACTGAAGTCTTAACATTTTTGCAGAACATTCACAAATCACACAGTATTTGCAATACTGTATATGCTATTTTGGCTGAATCAAAAGCCTGGGAACCATATCTTACACATTACAAGTGAACTGTTTTCATTGTTTGGATTTTGTGTATCTTTCCATCCTCTGTGTTTTGCTATTTTATTTTCTGTCGAAATAAACCATTGTGGAAACCAGTGTTCAGCCACTTTTCACACCCCTGCAGCAGCCTAGGAGACAAGTGAAAAGTCAGGAGCTGCTAATGAATGCACCAGCTGTGCGAGGCAATATCAGCAACGGCCTGCCTCTGGCCTTTCATTTTTCCACTCGGGTTGTCATCCTAGAAAGGCTGGGAACATCATGCAAAACAACTGTAGCAGCAGAGAAAAGCACATGAGAAGCAGTGCTAACAAATATGAGATTATACTGGAACACTGATTAATCTTTGCTTGGGAGCAGAGTCCCTAATAGTGCCATTCAGATGATAATAATAGCACAGAGACAAGTAGCCAAACAGAAAATCTCATTGAGTCTTACCCATATGTAGGCTACACTTCTTGCCTGGAGGTTCAGTTTCACTTAGTGAATTTGATATATAATTTATTTTGATACATTTCCTTTGGCATCTGAACAATGACAGTTACCCATTATATCTGCTGCTGTACATGCTAGTAACATATAACACATAACTGTTAGAAGAAAGATGTGCAGAAAGAATGTTTTGCCACAGCCTGCTGAAAAAACACTCTTTTGATTGGATGGAAAATCTGAGTTTATTATCAGCAGATTCAACAGTTTTTAATAATCATATTGACACTGATACTGATACTAGTATCGTCCTAGTCTGTCTCAGTGCATCAGTTCATTATGTACCTTAGTCAGGGGTTTTCAACCAGCATGGGGGCATTCAGAGAAGAGGCTTTGATATTTTATATGCCATATACAAGTTTTTTTGTACTGCAGTTTTGATTACAGCTATACACAGTTTTTATTACAGCTATAAGCAAATCTTTTAGTATGATAGCAGATATTCAGAGACAATCTGCAGCTCTCCTGTTTGGACTTTCACCAGCTATCTGGTTCCTAGGGTCCAATTAACCCTAGCAACCAGGCAGTGGTTTAAATTACATACTAAAACATGAATAAGAGAGCGTTATAAAATAACGTAATCTGCAGATTTCATCTTAATCTGGAATTTAATGGCCTTTTTGAGTTTATGCCAATTTTCTGAATTTATTTTTTAACAAATATTTCACTGAGCTGACAGCAACTAAAGTTTTTTAAAAGGAGAATTTCATTATACTCCAGCAGATAATTAAACAATGCAAAATGTTAAAATAAATGTAAACAGTTAATGCAAGGACTTTTATTTCAAGATATATTTTAAGATCATAGTAATGTTATTTCCCATGGTGATCAAGTCATTGTCTGTCATACAATACTGATATCTCTGCACATGCAAATAATTACTGGAAAGCATTAATTAAGAAATTAGTGACCTGCCTATCATTTTAAAACACTACACCCACAGCTACAATTTCCATCATAGTCTTTTTCCAAAAGAATTTATTTCCTACAGAGGAAATGAGTCTCAGGAAGCACATTAGAAGTTTCTGAGGGATAAATTGGCTTTAAGAGAGTGATCAAAAGGCAGAGCAGGAAGTCTTGCACTGGGCAAATGACACTGGGATTTGGCTGATATGTTTGGCTGTTATGGTGCACAGTACAGTTTGTGGTTCTTGTTATCCTCATCCTGTTGTTTTATCCATGTTTGTTTTGGTCTTCCTGGAGTGCTCTTAAGATTTAAGACTCACATCTCAGCAGGAGACGAGAAGAAAGTAAGCCCAAAATATAGAAAAGACACAGGACGTGATTGGGAAATCATTACATTAGTACGGATTGCAGTGCGTGTTGCAGAATAAGCTCTAAAATGTATTAGTTTTCACCCATAGTATCACTGGGGACCATGCACGCAGCCCTGCTTTGGCTTTTTGTTTTTAACCTGATATCCTCTAAATCAGGAAGTCAAACATTCCCAGAAATAATTACGCAACATTAACCCTTCTGGTGCCAGGTATTACCCAGCTGGGGTATAGCAGCATAGTTGGTATTGAATTTCACTGGATTATGTTACTGTACTTTAGTAGTACAGTCGTTTATCCCATCTTTGCTCATTATTTCAGACACTATAAGATATTAAGTAGTATATTTGTACTTCTCATATAAAAAAGGTTTTCTATGCATTTAAATATTACATAATATTACCCTGTACTTGTAAATACCGTGTGTTTGCTTAAGAAACTCTAATGTAGTTTATATATAAACTGCTGTATATAACCAGTTCCAATAGAGCCGTAGGGCCCACAATTGCAATGCAAGTAATAAACAATATGTTTGTAATAAAATTGTTTTAGCACTTTTGTAGTAATAAATAAGGATTCTCTACACATTGATAGGGTCATATAACATTCTGCAGTCCTGACTACCACATTTAAATTATGGGATTATGGGAAGATTTATTAATTACTGAAATGAAGAATTCCCATTTATCAAACCTCCCTAATAATGAATTGACAAATTTATTAAACAAGATACCTGTGTAAATGTATCCAAATGACCGTAAGCGACTAATCTCCCAAATTGCCTTCCCGCCAGCAATAAAGCGAGTTGTCGGCGGGAAGGCATACACGACGATTCGTTTTCTGAAGTTGCACAAAGTTTCCTGCGGAAGAAAACTGGACGCCTTCGAAAAATGAAGCAATGCGTATGCATTCCTGCTGGCGATTCACTTTAATGCAAGTAGAAATGTATTTCAGGGAGCTCAGTCACCTGTGGTAGCTGAGATTAACAACAGGTGACTAATTTCCCCATAGGCCATAGCTCTATAACAGTTTAAAAGTGATGAACTATTATACAATTTCATGATCATCCAATGAGTCAGCTGGTTTCACATAAATATTTATTAGAATTTTTGTACATTGCACTCTTTAGTCAGACCCTTAAGTTGGAGTCTTTAAAGATAATATATCCAGTATACCTCTCACTGGTTTTGTTGTTAGGGTGGTCAAAATCATTATTTTTATGGGATACTTTTTATTTGTAAATTACACTGTTTACATAGCAAATAATTTACTCTACCATTTAAAATCTTATTCTTGAACCAACAACTGTATTTTTTTTAGTTGAGATATTGGTGTGTAGGCAGCTATCTCTGAGCTTTCAGAAGGAGCCAGCGCTACACATTAGAACTGTTTTTAGGTAACCTATAGTTTCTTCTACTCCCATGTAACTGAAGGAGTCCCAAGCTGGACTTGGATTTCTTACTTTTGAGTGCTATTCTGTAATAGTAAAGTGTGACTGAAGATAATCAGAGCACATGTCACATGGCTGTGGCACCTTGGGAAATGAAGAATATGGCTAGCCACATGTGAAATTTCAAAATTAAATTTAAAAAAATCTGTTTTTGAAAAACAGATTTAAATGCAGGATTCTGCTCGAGAAGCTCTATTAACTGATGTGTTTTGGAAAAAACATGTTTTGCAATGACAGTATTCCTTTAAGCACCCCATAAAGCAAATGGAACTATCAGTAGTTACAACATCAGTACAACTGAGCTGATTTTTAAACTAAGAAGAACATATGAACAGGCTAAAAAGTAGGGCAGTAACTAATTATCGTATCCATTAAACATGGAAACAGTTTAATGCATTCATTCCTCAGCATAAGGTCAGTGTATGCCCATTGCCTCTCTTGTAAAATGTACCCTGCTGGAAACTGACACTAGTGACCAGAAAAAAAGGTATAATTATGCTAATGTACATATATATATGTTATTTTGAAATCTATGTGTATTTTTTATTTCAAGGAGAAGGACATAATTATGCAAATGAGTATACATATGTATTTTTTTTATATTTTGGTATCCTATGAAATTTTATTTCTCTGCTGATTTGCACTCAGGGTTTTGCTGTACTTGATTAAATTGTTAGCTTACCTTAAAATTACATTTCAGTTTTTTCTTCGTGGTTTTTTAAATATTTTTTTGTTCTGCGACTATCAGGCTTGGAATTTTACTGGATCCAGATCTGTTTTTTGGCCGCTGGGATCAAGCAGACAGCATTTTCAGTTGCAGGGTGGAAATAGGCAGAATAGAATGAATACTAACCGAACAGTTGCTAAGAAAAGTTGTATTCAATTTAAGGATACATCATAGAAAGAAAGTCATAGATAACTAAATTTATGTTGGCAACAGATAAGTGATTGATGATAAATGGATGAAGTAGTCAATAGGTTAGGCATACAATGTTCTGGCTCAGTCTGCAACATCCATTAGACAAGCCTTAATTGACCGTTAAATGTACACAATAACCAAGGCTGTTCAAGATTACCTGGAAGCATCCTATGGCACATATTTGAAAAGATGGACGTGTGAATGTTTGAAGTAAAGTATGACTTGACACAAGATAATTTCTTCCCCTCCATTTCCCCTATTTCACTCTCGCACAAAGCAATTGACCAATAATTCATAACCACTATAATGCGCCATTGCTTGTTCCAGCAGAACAGAAAAGCTGTTTATATTCTTTATGTAATACATTTCAAGGGATGAATTGAAACTAGTAATGGAAGGAACTGATGTATCCACGTGCCAAAAAGGCAATTTCAAATGCGATGCATGCTTTGTGTTTACATAATTTATACTAAGTTTCTAGAATCAGAGTTCTGCTGGGAGTAAAAGAGAAATAAAATTATTTTTAAGTAAGTTTAGAAACTACAAATCATGCTTAATGGCAACAGATATTACAGTTGGATATTTTTTGTAATACATTTCTAATAATACAATGTGAATTCCTGTACGTAGCTATTCAAGGATATATTTTACTTGCCACTATGTTTGTTTACAATCCCTTAAGACAGTGTTTGCCATTCAGTTATATAATATTATAAACTCCCCAGGAATTTATTGAACTTGCAGTGCCAAGTCGCTTACCAAGATACATATCCAGAAGCCATTTCTAAGTGCTGACATGGAAAGCAAACATAATAGGACAGTGAATATCCTCAGGTTCAGATAGCAGCTGGTGGCATTTGAAATGTACATAAGGCTCTTAACCCACCAAGAACTAAAGATCATGGAGAGGAAAATAATTCAAGAGTATGGCCTACATAAAACAAAAGGTTCAGCAATTTTTAAAAAATTAAAAATTTATATACAATTTAAATGTGATTCCAAAATAGGATATAAATAGGATATAATCATCAAGTTTTTGGCCCCAAAAAATACTTTTAATGTGGTGTGTTCAGTATGTCAGTTTAATGTATGTCGGCTATTTAAAGAAAAACTAAAACCTTAAAAGAGTAAGATTCAAAGTGCTGTATCAAATGTACTGCACTTAGGTGCGCTGCAGCCATGAGGCATGTTGAGAATCTTGCCTTAGGTGGCAACACCCTGCAAGCCATCCGAGGCAGCAAAAATGTATTCTTGGTAACTTTAAGAGCCAAAATTCCAGTTTTAAAATCAGAATTTTGCTCTTCTAGTGCAGAAAGCTCTCTGCTCTAGCAATGCAGCCCCACTGGGGCTCTTAAAGTTACCAAGAATACATTTTTGCTGCCTCAGATGCTGCTAGTTTAGCAGCAGTCAGGGACTTTAGGGCCCTGCCACTTATTGGTTGGGAGCATCAGTGGGAAACAAGATATGCAGTGTGCTTATGAAACTGCAACATCCTCCCCATATCTTTCTCTTTTGCTTTTCTTCACAATTCCTTTGTCTTTTATGTTTTTCTGCCGGATTTGTTATATTTTTCTCTTAATTTACTTCTCCCTTTTTCTTTGTATCTTTCCAATTCATTTTGCTTTTCCTTTAGCTGTCTTCTTTCCTTCTGTCCTGATTCTGTATCCTGCCATTCTCTTATTCTGGTTTCCTCTCATTTTTTTCCATTTCCATGGTCCACTTTTCTCATCTCTGCCTTTCTGCTCCGCAACCTCATTTCACAGGCACAACAATGGTCAACTGGTAAGTCTGCACACTTCTCCAAATACAATGCATGGTGACACTGAACTGTCTGCAAGTTCCCTGCAGTCAGGTCCCACTGTGTATTGTATTTAAAAAAGCATGCAGGCTTTATCATATTAAAAGTATTTTGTTACATTGGGCATAAAATGGGCAAGCTCTCTTCAGCACAGGACAATTCCTTTCATAGTAAAAATGCCTCTAAGTGGCAATCAAAATGAACTGCAATATATGCTCACTGTCTGAGAGTGAACAGAGCAATTGTGTCATGAACATCACCCTTTTGCGACAAAAATGATGCCAGAATTCTGTGGAAAAAAAGCTGTATTGTAGGAAAATAACATGGCGATTGTGCTCAAAACTGCACTTTGCTCACTGCACTTGCGAACATTCATTTACCCTTATGTGTTGGTCTTTGAAAGTCATTTATACACATCTACCCTTGGAAAACATTTTAGTTTGCCTCATTAAGCTTTTTAAACTCTTTGGATTTCTTGGCAGTGGGACTACATCATTTTCCACTCTCTTTTCTGGTTTGTGGTCACCAACTGGCACATGTGTAGAGTAAACTTGGACTTGTCCTGTGATAAGAGGGGGAGTGTCAGGGCCTGCTGTCAGGACCAAGGAGGAAGCTAGAGTTCTGGTAAACAAATAATCCAAAACACGGTATCAGAAGGGTTAAAGGGCCTCAAAGTAAATATCCAGGCAAAGGTCGGTTCAGGCAGAACACAGTGAAGTCAGGAACAGGCAAAAGGGTCAGAAACCAGAATAATAGTCCAATAAAGTAATTTAAAGTGCTCCTGGGAATTAGCAAGAAAAGTCCTATATTTGGACACTGAACTGTCCCTTTTCATTTTTAATTTGGTGCCAAACTGCATCACACGCGATGATGTCACCACAGCGGCGTCACAACCTACATGGAGACCATGGGTGCTGCCATCTTGGATTAGCTGCCAAAGAAAGCAGGGGTGCCAGTGGATGCTCCCAACAGGAGACAGGTCCCCACTTACAATGTAACTTGCCTCCACATTTTAATTGATGGTTTTAAAAAGCTTTTTATCCTTATGCAAATTAACCAATGTGGGTTTGAATTAGCAATTGTGCCTTTACAAAAAAAAGAATCCTCTAGTTTAAAACATTAATATTTGTATTACACAATACTAATATCTTAGCTATGCAGATTTGGTTTATCTGCTTAAATATTATTATTATTATTATTATGTTATAGAACCTTTTCCTTTCTTTAACATTTGTTTTCAGACTGTGACCTGTAAAAATATATATCTTCTGTTAAAGGCCAGAAAATGGATCTGCCATCTGAATCAATATCTGACAGCTGCTTTTGGGCCCTGAGTTGCCTTGGTTACTGGAGGACACAAGGCATCATTGGCCTGACAGGTCACACCCTCTGCTGAGCTACTGTGTCTCCAGAGAGCTGCCCTTTCCCTTCTGCTTTTTTGTAAGGAGTTTTTCCCTCCTCTGTCACTAAGCACTAAATTGCCATTTTTTAGATGAAGAGAAAAAACATAACATTTACACTACAGCTTTGAGTTAGAGCCCCTTACAGCCACTTCTGTGTCAACAATTTTCTGAGAAACTGCTGATTTTTCTTTTTTAATCTAAAAGGAAAAATCTGCAGATTCTCAGTCAGACCTAAAATATAAGTATAAAATGTACCCATTCAGACAAGAACAACATTTGGTATTGAGAAAATCAAATCTTTTGCAAACTGCTTCAGGTGCAAGTAAACACTTTTTATTTCTGAGCACAGTATCCCTTTAAAATTACACATTTATTATTTCATGGTAAGTTAGAAGCAGTATCAAGAATGAGTGAGGCAATATTAAGATAAGATAGGATCCAGATCCCAGTTTACTGCAAATATTGTTATATTATGTATTAATTGCCATTCAAACTGACAGAGATTCATGTGTGCCAGTGCAACTATTTGTCCCCCTGGAGTATGCCACACTTAAATGAATCATAAAAGGTATCTACTAGGCCAATTGAAAAACAAAACGCTAATGACCTTTTCAAGCATTTGGTACTTTGTTGTTGGTGATGGCCCCAACTACCTTTATGCAACTCAGTTTTCTTATATGAACTACATTCTAATCATATATTCCTAAAGCATCCATCACATACATTAAGCCACTCTGGTTATTCCATGTTTACTATAGATGACAGTAATCACAGGCTCTTTGCCTTATTTTCCTATTCCCATCATAGGTGGAAAGCCAGAAAGACTTAACCTCACTCTACTACACTTATTTTTATTTGACACTGCCTGCCTTGAGTACTACCACATTTCCCTTCACCAGAGTTCCCTCAATACAAGGAAACACACTTTATAAATATAATTACTGTTCTAAATTAAATATAGATTGGTGTGTGTTCTACAGTATTTCAAAGGATAGTAATACCCTTATCCCTTTGGCTTTCTGTAAGATCCTTGGAATGGCAGTTCAACAACAGCGATTAGCCACGGATTTGACTATACTACTTTAATGCTTTCCTTGCCATAAGTTATTACTGCTTACTTTCCCTTTGGGGAAGTTGTATGTGCATTTCCCGTATAATAACATTAGCTTTAAACCCAGAAAAATACTGTATATTCAACATTGTTGGAAGGTTGTTACCTGCCTTGCTGACAACATAGAATCTACATCATGTGCAGCATAAAAATGATCTATATGAATAACAGTAATACAGTAACTTAGTAGTATAGTATATTTAATATAGTATAGTAACCTGCCTAACTGCTAGCTGGAAGGCAAATTACTCTATATGAAGCCTCTTTAATTAGCCTCAAAGGATGGAAAAAACTCCATACTAACACCAAGATGCCAATTGTTTTAGTCCCTGGATCAAGATGAGCTATGTTCAGTAGTTCTGTAAAATACAGATAAAAACAAAAAAAACCCCCACAATGGCCAGTGTTTCCACTTTTCAAGCGCATTTTCAAGCGGCTGATTCCATTTACACTGGTACATGATTACTGAAAATCAATACACAGCTTGTTAAGTACACAATTTTGTATGCTGTCATATGTGGTGATGTGTGGTGTATTTGGTTGCTTTTATTAATTTTTTTTACACAGCATGATAAATAGGACCTGTAGTATAGGTCAATGACTTTTCTTAGGTGCAGATCTGCAATCTTTGATCCCTTTGTCCTAAATAACAGGCCTCCCCATCTGATCAATGATATAACACCAGTACATAGAATTGGAAAACTACATAGCAGTGCAACATGGCAAAGGACAAAGCATGTACTAAGGAGTCATTTTCAACCTGCTAGTAGTTTACCCTGAAATCACAAGGTTGTGTTATTGTGCCATTTCATAGTACAAGAGAATCTAAGGTTATTTAAAGGATCCAAGTTTGGTTATGTGGTCTATTTGCCTGCAAACTGATTGTTTTCCTGGGCAATAATAGGCATATACCTTTCTGCCTATCTTGTCTGTGACATTGCAGAACTCCATAGTGTTGGATAACTTCCCTACACATAAATATCAAATTTCATGCACAATACTCATGCCTTGGCGCACACATTGATGCAGACAGCATCCTGTCCCCCCAGGCTCCAAGCCAACTTTAGAGCAATCCTAGCTGCCTGCATGCCCTCCACTGGGCACACATATGAACAAACAGATTAGAAGAACTAAGCTCTGCATCTATATTTGAAAAATATAAAAATAAACAAATGCAAACTTGCATAGTTAACTAACTAACTTGGTAGTTGGCAACTATGCAATCAATGTGAAGTACAGTATTAGTAAAGAAACAATGTTGTGGACTGGATTCATGTACGGGTATAGGACCCGTTATCCAAAATGCTCGGGACCAAGGGTCCAGATAAGGGGTCTTTCCGTAATTTGGATCTCCATACCTTAAGTCTACTTAAAAATCAATAGACCATTAATTAAACCCAATAGGACTGTCTTGCACCCAATAAGGATTATTTATATCTTAGTTGGGATCAATTACAAGGTACTGTTTTAAAGGTACATTTTAAAATTCTGAATTATTTGATAAAAATGCAGTCTATGGGAGACAGGCTTTCCATAATTCAGAACTTTCTGGATAATGGGTTTCCAGATATGGGATCCCATACCTGTAGTATGAAAATGGTATAAGGTTAAAACTCCCATATGGTTGCCCTAATAAAAGGGCAACCATATGGGAGTTTTAACCTTATACGCAAGCATGTTGCAGGTAAAACTTAGTCCCTTTGCTCAGTACTAATCTTAAGTTACTTATATAGGTCAGTTAGGGTAGGACTGGCCAGAAGGGATGACTTTGACGTAGTTGGCCAGCTTGAAGTATATTGCAATGTACGGACAAACAATCCCTCTTTTTGAGGTGGGGAGGGAAGGCATTTCTTAGTAGTGAAATACCCTAGTGTCCAATTTCTACATATTGATAATGGGTGAGTGCAGAGGATTTTTTGCAGTTGTTTATATGTATTTTATGGTCACAGCCTCATTGCACCCCGCTTAATGGTTTACAATTTAGTGGTTGAGCACAACTTTCCCTTTTTGTGTTATTGTTTATACAGGAGCAGTGGCCAGCTCCATGTTATAGCCCCCACTATTCCCAGCTACAGTCAGGTGATCCCAATGGAGCTAATAAAAGGGCAACCATATGGGAGTTTTAACCTTATACGCAAGCATGTTGCAGGTAAAACTTAGTCCCTTTGCTCAGTACTAATCTTAAATTACTTATATAGGTCAGTTAGGGTAGGACTGGCCAGAAGGGATGACTTTGACGTAGTTGGCCAGCTTGAAGTATATTGCAATGTACGGACAAACAATCCCTCTTTTTGAGGTGGGGAGGGAAGGCATTTCTTAGTAGTGAAATGCCCTAGTGTCCAATTTCTACATATTGATAATGGGTGAGTGCAGAGGATTTTTTGCGGTTGTTTATATGTATTTTATGGTCACAGCCTCATTGCACCCCGCTTAATGGTTTACAATTTAGTGGTTGAGCACAACTTTCCCTTTTTGTGTTATTAGTATGAAAATTTAATTTTATTGTGGTTTGTAAGGAACTTAGCTTGAAATGTAAGTGAAATACAGTCAGGGCTTATTATATGGAATTTTAACTCTACTTCCAAAGATGTAATTCTTTGGATGTGAGATAAAGTGGTTTCTCTAAACAGATAAAATGGCAAATTGTATTGGTTTGCGACTCTTTTAGAAAGCATATAGAACTGTTTCATGGGAAGGTAGAGAGCCCTAAGAGCTGTACTGGGAGAGCAAGCCTGAAGGTCAGTTGAGATTTGGGGTGAATGGCAATTTGTTCTCCTTGATATTGCTAGAATACCAGCTGCAGTTAGGAATATAGGTGCAGTTTTCCTCTTCTCATTATAGTGTGAGACTTTAGCTGAACATGGACATGGCAGTGTTGTTATATCTGTAACTTTTTATAACCTAAATCGTACTCAACTTTTGGATTTCAAAGAGAGGATCTTCAACCAAGTCTAAATACCACTGGATAAAGAATTTAATTCCTCTTTGAATAAGTAGATTGTATACTTTAATCAGTAATTAGTTCAAAAGTTAAAGAAGACATACTGGATAAATGGAAAATCCATAATTTTGCAGGCAATTCTGAAAAATATATGGTGCTGGTTTACTTTGGACTAGAATTGAATACAGTCTGCAAAAATGGCCCCTTTATTGGAGCTCCCTATAGATCCTCTCAGGTCTCTGTCTGTGTTTCAAATGAAGGGTGGGCGTGTCCTAACGGTCCCTGCCAGAAGCACAGCAGAAGGGGAAAGCCAATCACAGCCCTGCAGTCATACAAACAAAGACAGGCTTTAGTTCCCTATCAGGTCAGCCTAGCCACTGATTGGTTCATATCCTACAGTGCAGTGTGCTGAGTGCCGCCAGCTCCCCAGCTCATCCAGAGAATTCAGCCAGCAGGAGGAGGAACAGATAGGCGGGACTACTAGGGTTTTGGGGGAATTTTTCAATAAAACGTTCCGAAACACAAATTTTTTAAGCACAATCCTTTTGTGGTTGCAACTGAAAAGCATCAGTCAAGCATCATCATAAATTTTAAACCCTATTTAATGAGCGAAAATGATGACCAAAATCTATCCACAATATGCTGTTCTCTCTATAAAGAAAAGATGTGAAATGACAAAGTCAGCAAATTTTACTAAATAAAAGATATACAGTTGGGTCCTAACAGGATACCAAACAGCCTTTCATTGTTCAATGTTGGCTCCATAAATAAAGATTTTTCTTGAAAATGTTTTTTGCCTTTAATTATTTTAAATTTCCAGTATAATTACTGCAAAATCTTTACATTTATACTTAGTCACACCTCTGCAGTCCTCAGAGAAACCTTTGAAATAAATTTTTTTAAAAGATTTTATTTAATTTATTTACAAACCAGCAAGCTAATAATTTGTCATATTAATCTGGCAGGTTAACATTTCAGCAATCATGTAAGAGAGTTCACAGTGGAAGTCAGATAGGGAAAAAGGGCAGTCCCGATTATCAGCTCAGAGAACCATAATAGCAGGGAGAGTATTTTAATTTGGTTCCTTTACGTAAATCTTATTGTGCATTTTAAGGATCAACAGAGGTAAATCCCTCAGGTCAAATATCCAACCAGGGTTCCTGCACTTCTTAAATTTTTGCCAACAGCCTTTTACTTTACCTTTTTACTTTTGCAGATAACTCCATTGTTGGGACATGGAATTCAATTTCAAGGCATTTTATATGTTCTTAGCACAGTTTTTGTTTTATTTAACAAATCATGATCCACACCTATTATGAAAACCTCTGAGGAGAGCACTCCAGGAAATTAGTCCAGAATTTGTTTACCTCTGGACAATCCCAGATCAGATGAGTAAAATTTGCATCTGTCCGTTGGCGTTTAGTTTTAATTTGCTTGGCCCTTATTAAGTGATAACAGTTTAGTGAATAATCTTGAATTGCACCAGCTGGTCTCTGGTGAAAATCAAAGTTAAACAGGCCACATTGTAAATAACAAGGAAATGGGGTGTTAAAAGTTTGAAAATAGACCAAGGGAGAGATAAAGGTTTAGATCTGTATTGTTGTATTGTGATTAGATTGTAAGATGCCACCCAAATTGCTAACATGAGGAAAAGTGACGAAAATCTGTGTCTCCAGTAACCTATAGCAACCAATAAGATGTTTGCTTTTTTTTCTAATTGCACTTGGCTTCTGTTAACTGCTAATTGGTTTCTATGAATAAATGAATTGATTTGGAATAATCTCCTTGTGTTATTATATAGCCCCCAAATATATCCCTACCATTAAAGTAGCAGCAAATTAGGGAACAAAATATTGTGAAAAACATAAAAAAGACACAGGAACAGCGACATAAAGATGTCAGGGAGGATGTGGTGGAGTTGATACCTTACCAGATGGCTGTAAAAATCAATGATTGATGCCAATGTGTTAACAGAAAAAAAGGTAATGGATGGAGAGGTTTCTGTTACATAAAGGTACATGTGGTAAAGTTTTACAAAAACTTTACCACATGTACAACAGCAGGGATTTTCATTGGTTTTGTATGACAGTGTATGTAGTAGCCTGTCTGTTGATACAAGTTCAAGTCAGCCAGAATGTTATGCACCAGCTTTATTTCTTAGTAGGGTGTCTGTAAGTGGGAAAAATACTTGGGGAAAAGAGTCCAAGGGAAAAAACATAGGAAGCCATAGTCAAACATGGTGTACCTTGTGCTTCTCTCTGTTCAGCTACTTAGATCTGTGGATAAAAGCAGATCCACTTCTCCAACTGCCTACAAAATGCAGGTGGAGGGAGGCGTATGGACACATGAGTCTGTACACAGCATGGAGTAAAACATCTTACTGAAAAAGTCAATATATTTATGCCACAATATACACAAAATACAAAATTGTATTTGTACATAACACTTTTAATAAGCACAAAGTCTAATGAAGAACAGTACATTCTGAAATGCAAATTTGTTGACTTATTTTAGTTCCTTTAAACATTGCTCTCAGTACTCCATTTTGCACCCTGTTATTGTAAACTTTCACAGCCTGGGATTTGTACTTTTTCCCTTATTGGAGGAAATATCTTCCAAGACCAGGGATCACAACATTTTAGCTCGCATTTTTAACATGCCAGCGTCTCTAGCAATTAGGAATACACAAAATCCAGGATTCAGTAAAATCATTCTGCAAGAGCTTCCTACATGAAAACTGGGTAAGACAAAACCTTTCTTCACCTATAACAGCTTCTTAGCAATAATATTCATACTTTATCTCTTACATTGTGAATCATCATGTTAAGTAATCATGAAAAGAAAAAGATTAAAGTCTTGCATGTACAACATAAATATGGGGAACCACCTAAAGGACTACTGCTCAAGTTCCTGGCATGGACATGAAGAGAAGTGAAAGCAACAAAAAGCCATATTAACTGGTAAAGCAGGAGGTATGTAACTGGTTGGATTTAATTTATTAAGCCTAGCTTTATAAGTACCATTAAGGAATTCCCATTCTACCACTTATTGGTGAAGCTGACAGTGACAAAGGCAGTGAGTGGTTAAAATTTCAAGCAGAGGGTAAAGTGTTACCTCTCATTCCTTCATTCCCTATATAAAGGCTTATTAACAAAGCAGATGGTGCTTCTACATGTGGGTTGTCTTCACCCGTGGCATACTTTTTTTTTTTGTATTTCAAACCCGTGGCATACTTGTGTACAGCATAGTTAATCCAGATGGCTTAGTCTGTCACAGGAAGCATCCTTTAGGTGTTGCTTCTTCAGCTTGCTACTTAAAATCAGGACAGAATTCCTTACCAAGAAGGGGCATATTATGACCAATTACAGCTTTTTATACCATTTCAATTAAAGCACTTTCTAAACAAAAACAAATGTATTTTCTATTTTATAAATCTTCTGTTTAATGCTTTTTCTCAATTATCCTTTTCAATTAATCTTAATTTGTTTTTTAGCTCCCGTTAGTCCTATTATTAGCTAGCTTGTCTTTTTGAAAAATGAAAAAAATAATAATTGTATTGAAATTATTGAAATTCTATTAAAATAATTTGATGACTTGTGTAAAATATAATAGCTTCAACTACATTGCCAGCCAATGTCAAAACATTTATCATGTGTTTCCAGCATTTCCCTCTTTGTCAAAGGGAGGGCAGGCATTTCACAACAGTAAATCTTATACAAGTCAGTCGAGCTGTTGAGTTCTGTTCGCCTTGTGGTAAATATGTGCCTTTGACTTTTTGAACCTTTGCATATAGGCCACTAACTATTGATGGAAGCCATGACACTGCTTCAAAATGATTCTGTGGCTGTTTGCAAAACTTTTTAGCAGTGATGATCAGTGCCTCAGAAGGTGGTCCCTGAAGCACCCCATCATTTTTTCTACTGATTCACCAACTCTGGGCTTTCAGTTGTCTGATCTTAGGGACTGGCTCTCTAAAATGTATATATATATACAGTGGAGGAAATAATTATTTGACCCCTCACTGATTTTGTAAGTTTGTCCAATGACAAAGAAATGAAAAGTCTCAGAACAGTATCATTTCAATGGTAGGTTTATTTTAACAGTGGCAGATAGCACATCAAAAGGAAAATCTAAAAAAATAACTTTAAATAAAAGATAGCAACTGATTTGCATTTCATTGAGTGAAATAAGTTTTTGAACCCCTACCAACCATTAAGAGTTCTGGCTCCCACAGAGTGGTTAGACACTTCTACTCAATTAGTCAACCTCATTAAGGACACCAGTCTTAACTAGTCACCTGTATAAAAGACACCTGTCCACAGAATCAATCAATCAAGCAGACTCCAAACTCTCCAACATGGGAAAGACCAAAGAGCTGTCCAAGGATATCAGAGACAAAATTGTAGACCTGCACAAGGCTGGAATGGGCTACAAAACCATTAGCAAGAAGCTGGGAGAGAAGGTGACAACTGTTGGTGCGATTGTTCGAAAATGGAAGAAGCACAAAATGACCATCAATCGACCTCGCTCTGGGGCTCCACGCAAGATCTCACCTCGTGGGGTGTCAATGATTCTGAGAAAGGTGAAAAAGCATCCTAGAACTACACGGGAGGAGTTAGTTAATGACCTCAAATTAGCAGGGACCACAGTCACCAAGAAAACCATTGGAAACACATTACACCGCAATGGATTAAAATCCTGCAGGGCTCGCAAGGTCCCCCTGCTCAAGAAGGCACATGTGCAGGCCCGTCTGAAGTTTGCCAATGAACACCTGAATGATTCTGTGAGTGACTGGGAGAAGGTGCTGTGGTCTGATGAGACCAAAATAGAGCTCTTTGGCATTAACTCAACTCGCTGTGTTTGGAGGAAGAAAAATGCTGCCTATGACCCCCAAAACACCGTCCCCACCGTCAAGCATGGGGGTGGAAACATTTTGCTTTGGGGGTGTTTTTCTGCTAAGGGCACAGGACAACTTATTCGCATTAACGGGAAAATGGACGGAGCCATGTATCGTGAAATCCTGAACGACAACCTCCTTCCCTCTGCCAGGAAACTGAAAATGGGTCGTGGATGGGTGTTCCAGCACGACAATGACCCAAAACATACAGCAAAGGCAACAAAGGAGTGGCTCAAGAAGAAGCACATTAAGGTCATGGAGTGGCCTAGTCAGTCTCCGGACCTTAATCCAATAGAAAACCTATGGAGGGAGCTCAAGCTCAGAGTTGCACAGAGACAGCCTCGAAACCTTAGGGATTTAGAGATGATCTGCAAAGAGGAGTGGACCAACATTCCTCCTAAAATGTGCGCAAACTTGGTCATCAATTACAAGAAACGTTTGACCTCTGTGCTTGCAAACAAGGGTTTTTCCACTAAGTATTGTCTTTTTTTGTTAGAGGGTTCAAAAACTTATTTCACTCAATGAAATGCAAATCAGTTGCTATCTTTTATTTAAAGTTATTTTTTCGATTTTCCTTTTGATGTGCTATCTGCCACTGTTAAAATAAACCTACCATTGAAATAATACTGTTCTGAGACTTTTCATTTCTTTGTCATTGGACAAACTTACAAAATCAGTGAGGGGTCAAATAATTATTTCCTCCACTGTACATACAGGTATAGGACCCGTTATCCAGAATGCTTGGGACCAAGGGTATTCCGGATAAGGGGTCTTTCTGTAATTTGGATCTCCACACCTTAAGTCTACTAAAAAATCAATGAAACATTAATTAAACGCAATAGGATTATTTTGCATCCAATAAGGATTATTTATATCTTAGTTGGGATCAATTACAAGGTACTGTTTTATTACTACAGAGAAAAAGAAAATCATTTTTAAAATTCTGAATTATTTGATTTAAATGGAGTCTATGGAAGACAGGCTTTCCGTAATTCAGAGCTTTCTGGACAATGGGTTTCCGGATAAGGGATCCCATACCTGTATATATATAAATGCAAATTACAGCATATTATTTACATACATTTTTAGGCTTTAGCACTCCTTTTATGAAATGGGTGATATATAAAGCAATCTGCAGTTTTAAATCCTCAAGATATATGAGTATTCATTTTAAAGTTTAAACCTGTCAAAGTCCCAAAAAATGAAAAACACAAAGCAAATAACAAAGGTAAATGTAATAGTTATCCCTCTGCAAGTGGGTTAATAAGGCATGATAAGGCATGAGTCCACTGTAATGCAACCCAATTCAATCTGTATGCAGCTTTTGTCAACAAGAGATGTAGATGACTTCACTTAAAATGAATCTAACGGAGCACTTTGGTGCGGTATGGTGGTGAGTCATTTATGACCCTTACCCTTCAAACAGTGGCAGAGATAATGAAATCATGCTTCTAATCTCATGCAGTGTGTTCTCTTGGGATTCAGTGCCCATCAGTTATCAGTTCTCTTGCTTTAATTTAGTTTATGGACTGGACCAGGAATAAACCTTAAATTCTAACACATATACAGACACACACAGAATCAATTTTAAGACATTTTTATTTTTTAACAAAAAAATGCATTATCTTGTTAATCTGAAACTATATTTTAATTAGATTTATTTAAAATTTGCATACATTCTCTATGCCTTTTATTGTAATTATCATTACCTTTGAATGAAGATTTTCAGTTTTAAGTGTCTGTCCTTGAGGGTGTTTCCCCAGTGACATAACTCACCATGCCTATAAAAATGGGCACAATAGAACACTGCCCTTACTTAAGGATCCCATGGCCTTTTTGCTAATACAGGTAACCAGGGAGCAAGGGATTAATTACCCTTTGCTAAAGTTTCCACTTTCCATTAAAATTGAATTATTTTGTAGCTGTAAAGGCAAACCATGCACATAGATGTAATTTTAACATTACCAGCCCTTTTAGTCCTTTGACTCTACTCCACCCTGATCCATTGACTGCTGCATTTAGATAAAGTAGTTTTTCTCATTTGACAGTGTGCTGGAATTACAGCAGCACTCCCCAAGACCAAAAACATCTAGAAAAATGGACATTCCATTATCAATAAATTACTCATTCTGTAACCAGAAGCAAAGAGACAAAATCAGAATGTTGCGATTATGCCTTACATGAAAGTAATATGTTTTTATCACACACACACACACACACACACACACACACACACACACACACACACACACACACACACACACACACACACACACACACACACACACACACGCAAACACCAATGATTATGAGAGTACACAATAACATCCACCAAAAAAACATAAAAAGTAATTTATGTAATTCATGCTGATACACGTACAAAAAATTTACAGACTACTTATAAAAACATAAACATATTCACTGCTGTGTATATGGTATACTTATATATTATATCATATCAGGCCAAACTTATTGGCTGAAAGAAAACAGTAACAGGTTTTACTTCTTTTACTCAGCTGCATTTCTGCACTAGGCATTGCAAGCTCTAATGGGCAGGGCCCCTTTTATCCTCCATATCTGTCACAACTCTTATGAACTCATGCATCCAAATTCTATTGTACGGTGCTACAAAAATGTTGGGGCTATCTGTCTATAAAGCACCTTTTTTTCCAAAGAAAACAACCCCAACCTTGACAGTCTTTTCTCATATTTTAATACTTTTACCAGTGTAGTTGCACGTCTCTGTACTCTCTCCAGCTCTTTAACATCCTTTTTAAGGACTGCACTGCATATTCAAGGCCTTACCAGGGACTTGATACGCACCCCTTGAATGCTTTGTTATGCAAGAGAGTACACTATTTGATTTAGTAGCCACTATCACTGTATCAAAGCAAAATCTAAAAAGATCCCATCCACTGCACTCTATGTTTCTGATAATTACCTCCTCTAGAAGGCAACTTAATAACCTCCCTCCTTCTTAATTTTTTTACTATTTACATATTTAAAAAATAATTTGGGATTAATGTTACTCCTTGCTGCAATGCCCTTTTAATTCTCTATTTTAGAGAAAAAAATAGTAATAATAAATTGTAACAATCTTTATCTAATTTGTGTCCATAAAGATTCATGGGAAACCGTTAAAACCATGAAAAATTTGTGATTTTCGTGTTCTTTTCATTTTCGTTATACAATTTAATTCATTCATGTTTTTTAAATTCGGATCTTTTAATAAATGACTAGATATTCGTGGTTTTGGTGGAAATAAGTTCATGTGTGGTTTCAAAATCCTCGAAAACCATGAAAATCAGTATGTTAATGAACATGCCTCCACGTTCCATGTCAGGCCATCTGAAATTACCATGTTGGCTAGAAACTGGTTAATAGCTTCAGTGAATTTTTTTTTTTAATTAAAAATAATAAGGCTGCAACTTTAGACTCTATGTTTATGTTTATGTGATTATTTGGGGTGTCTGGGGATTTGGGTAAACAAAATTCATCTTGGACTTGCCCTATAATCTCTGAGCAGCCTGCTAATTATAAGCCAATTCAAGGTTGGAAATGAAAGTCATATTGAATACATGTCTCCCTTAGTGTACTTTATTACCTACACATTCATGCATGGTCATATACAAAAATAAACATATTGCATACTTTCTTCTAAAGTGGATATGCATTTCTACAATGTTTACTTTAATTTGCCATACTACAGTACCACAAACAGATCAATTATAGAAAAAAACAGAAAGGCTGGAAAACATCACTGACTGATAATGGCAAAATTAGACACAAATTTACAGCTATCACCCTATTTTTAAAGATAGATTTTCTGATTTGCCTGCAGAATAAAACCAAACTAGTATGTGATAAACAATATGAAAACATAAATAGAGATCCTTAAGGGAAATGAAAAGAGCACAAGCACATGAAATTAAATAGATTGCTCTATTTCGTTGGTATAGCTTAATTTCCATGTTTGTCCATGCATAATTCTGCTTGAGTATCTCAAAGCCAATATTGTATTTCGTTTACTGCCTGATTATAGCAAAGCAATAACTTTCAGGAAGCTATTTACACATAAAATATGTTTTATTGACCTCTGATAATGTATGGTACAACATAACTTTAACACATCCCATAAATTATTGACATTTATGCCTCAGTGCTGATTGAAGTTATTTTGTTCTAAAAATGTGCATTTAAAGGGATCACCATGGTGTAAAAGCCTCACCCATACCTAAGGTAAATGATTTCTGTCTGTGGAGCAAACTGCTGCTTTAAATTATTCAATTTGTTGGTGCTGATAGCTTTAAGATTGTGCAAGACTGTCTGAAATAAGATTAAAGAATGATTCTGAGAATAAAGTAATACAAACATATTGTGGGGGCGGTTTAGGGAGGAAGTTTAGCAATTGCTAGATTTTCTGTAGTAGTCAGTTGTTAAAGGGAAACGAAAGTCAAAGTCACTTGGGGGTGCCAAAATGTTAGGCACCCCCAAGTGACTTTAACCGCTTACCTCGTACCCCGGGCTGGTGCCCCTGTTAGGAGAAAACAGCACCAGCCCGGGGCACCTGGAGCGCAGCGCTTCCGTCTTCCTTTTCCTGAGTGCCAGCGGTGGGCGCATGCGCAGTAGAGTGAAAAGCCGACTTTAACATTTAAGTTCGGCTTTTCACTCTACTGCGCATGCGCGCGCAGCGAATCAGGAAAAGGAAGCGCCGGCAGCTACCCCGGGCTGGTGCTGTTCCTTCCTCACAGGGGCACCAGCCCGGGGTAAAAGGTAGGCGGTCAAAGTCACTTGGGGGTGCCTAACATTTTGGCACCCCCAAGTGACTTTGACTTTATTTTTCCTTTAAGAAGAAACAGTGTAAAAAGTCACACATAAGGGCTTATTTACTATGTCACTGTGATAAGGTGAAAGCAAATCCCACAAAAAATGTGCTTTGCCCCCTGTGCAGCAATTAGGCACAACTCTTTCCTCCTCTTAATTTAAGCACAGAGAATTGCAGCTTTTGGGAGAAAATTTTGCTTGTCATGTAAGAGGAGTACAATTGAGTGGCCACCTTACTTGCACAACACAGTTGGATTGTCTGCAGGTGCATCAATTGATAGGTTTCTCATGCGCCACAGAGCTCTTGCAAGGAGCAATGTTTATGGTGTAAATTATGTATGAAATTCAAAAAATGAAAAATGGGCACTTTAAGAAGTGTAGAACTTCACCAGTTAAAAAAAAGTGGTCCAGGTGCACCAGGCACTCAGCTTAGAAAGCAATCATCTGCAAACAGCAGCAACATGGGCTTATAGGCAGTCTAAGGATCCACAAAGGCCACAACAAGTACAAATAAAAAGTATTTATTCAAAGCTACAAATTGTTACATGTCTAACTGCCCTATTTTGTATCCTATGGACACTTATGGGTGTATTGATTACTTCTGTTTTCTAACTTGTAACTGACCAATCAAATCTAATTGCTGATTAGTTGTTTTGGCAACAATACCGGTGATGTTTGTCTCCAATGTTAATAAATACTCCCCTATGTCAGAGAACCTCTGTTTTTTGAAGAACAGACACTCAGTGAGCAAATCTTTAGTCAGAATTCTTCATTAAAACTAGTTTTATTCAAGTACCATGAACAATCACCTTACACGTTTCATGTCCAGAGAAATTTAATCATAGACAAAGCTGTAGCAGCACAAGATAGTCCCCATCAATCACAAAGTACAAACTAATTGTCTCACCAATAATAAAAGGGCTGCAATTAGAGCACACCCATTCCTCCATATTGGTGCTCTAATTGAAGCCATTCAAAACACGGACAACTTTATTATTACAAAACAATACAACCAACTACATTAAAAGTATAAGTTAGTCTGGGTTCCAAATTTTTATAGAAATTCATTAAGACAATTCAATATAAGAAAAGTAAAAACACTGGCAATTAAGTTGTCTAAGACAATTTCAGATGAAAGATATCTAATTGCTACTATTATCAAAACTGATTATTAAAAATAACACGAGATATAGTATTCACTATTTATGCCAAGTGGGTATCTAGTAGCAAGAGTAAAGATCCATTTGATTTCATGAAATAATAATTTCTTAGTTAGATCACCTCCCCTCCTCCCCAAGGTAACTCAATGCACTGAACCATAAAGAAATTTAAGATGGAAGAACATTCTAAAAAAATGTTTCAGTACATTAGCTTCAGAATTACATCTTTTGTTATTAATATGTTTATGGACTCTTTCTTTTAGGGCTCTGCCCGTCTGTCCTATATACTGTTTTCTACATTTTTCCAGGAGATAAACTAGATCACATTGTGTGCATTACAATTAATGTAGTATTTATTCTTATATGTTATTCCTGCAGAATTAGAGGAGAAAATATCTCCTTCCTTAATTTATTCACAAGTAATACACCTATGGGGCACCACATGGAAAGAAACCCTTGAAATTAAAATCTTATTTTCCACAGAAGAAGTACAAATATCACTAGGGGACAAATGCTCCCAAGAGTGTGGGATTTTCTAGGAACCAAACAACAACCTTTTTGTAAAACACTATTAAGTAGTTTGTAGTATGACCATATTTTTCTTAATAAATTTCAATCTCATTGTACTGAGGACTAAAAGTCAATAGGGTTTTTTGGGTAGAGGATTAAAGGGTTTGATAAAGGAGAAGGATTTGACAAATTCCCAGAAGACTTATTTAAAGATGAAACATCATAAGGGGGTAGATCAGACACATTTTTTTGAATACGTATTATTAGTTGGAACAATTTGTGGAAAAAAAAGAAGATGAAAAAGAAAAATCAGTGGTAGAAGACAGACAACCTTTTTTTCTACTTATTGAATAGAGTGGTAAGGGGAGTTTGAAAGGCCCTAGAAAAAGCCCTAATTAGATAGACTACTGATAGTCTGTCTCCTAGTTCACAAGATTTTATTGAGAAATCATTAAAATTAGAACATAAATATCTGAGATGGAGAAATTGAGCAGTAGGAATATTCTGGATAAGATGACCGGTATGTAAGGATTCAAAATCATATTAGCTGTACAGTCTTTCCTATACATGTAAGTATTGATTGTTTTACCAACTATAGATAAGGACATATCTAAAAACCATAGCTGTAGGGTGTTTATGTTTGGTAAATCTCAAATTAAGTTGGTTTGAATTAACATAATTAAAGAACTCTTCAAAGTTCTTGTCATCTCCTGACCATATAAAAATAAGATCATTAATGTAATGACCATAAAACTGAATATGATTATGATAAGGGTTATTATCTGAAAAAATGAATGACTCCTCCCACCCCATGTAAATTTTCACAAAGGAGGGGGGTGAATTCTGCCCCATATTGGTACCACACTTGTAAATAGTGTTATTAAAGAGAAAGATTGTTAAGAGTGAACAAGGATTCTGAGAGGGAGATGGGAAAGGTAAGTCCTTAAAGCAGGGGCTGTTACAGTACTGGAGGGAGCAGGCAAAGACTGACAGTAGTACAGGATGGGACGGAGTGGGCAAAGACTGACAGGATAGGATGGGGCGGCTGAAGCAAGGAGCAAAGGCAAGAACCCAGCGCAGGGAACAAAAGCTAGGGGCAAGTCACAGTGCTCAATGTTAGGCCAATGTTCAGTCAAGGAGTGTGAGGAGGGCTGGGCTTAAATAGGGCAGAGTCAGCCTAATTGACCCCACCTAACAAATAGGGCTGCTGGGGTGATGTCACAAAGCACAGGGAGTCTGCTGCAGAGCCACCCTCATGGGTGCCCAGGGTTCAGGTGGGTACATGGGAGGAAGCACCCTTAAGGGTGAAAACAGCAGAGGCTCCTCTCTACGGGGTGCAGGACTAGAGCAGGTACTAAAGGCTGGGCAGCCAGCCCTGGAGCAGGTACTCAAGGATGGGCAGCCGGCCCTGGAGCAGGTACTGAAGGATGGGCAGCCGGCCCTGGAGCAGGTACTGAAGGTTGGGCAGCCGGCCATGGATAAGGTACTGAAGGCTTTTAGGGAGCTGGCCCAGGTTCAGCCAGCACTGGAGCAGACATGGACATAGCTGGCACTGAAGCAGACACAGACATAGCCGGCACTGGAGCAGACACGGACATAGCCAGCACTAGAGCAGACATGGACTTAGCCGTCAAAGGAGCAGACATGGAAATAGCCAACAATGGAGCAGATAGGCTGGAAGCCGGCAATGGAGCAGACAGGCTGGAGTGCCAGGGAGCCAGTACTTGGAGCTGGAGGCAGCGGCAGCTGCTGGGGAGTCAGAACTGGAGCTATGGGCGCAGACAGCAGGTTGGGTGCAAACTTACTTTGTAAGGTCGGCAGGAAAAGAGTAGATCATAGATCACTGTGGAGTTGCAGCATAGTAAATTATCTGCCTAGGATCGAGCCTCCCCCTCCAGCAGGAAAAATATGATCTCTGAGACCTGGTCAATGAGGGAGGGATTCAAAACCGCTGCTGCCTTGGGAGGAGCTGAACCTCTTTCAGAAACTCTGACAACTTAGAGAGAGTTCCATCAAAGTGCCGGGTGAAGACTAACAGGACAGGATGGGTGGGTGAAGACTGACAAGACAGGAGAGAGTGGGTGAAGACTGACAGGGCGGGAGGGGTGAAGCAAGGAGCAAAGGCAAGGAACCAGAGCACAGAACACGAGCCAGGGGCAAGCCACAGTGCTTAACATAGGCCAGTGTTTAGGCAAGGAGTATGAGGAGGGCTGGGCTTAAATAGGGCAGAGTCAACCCCGATTGGGTAGCCTCTAAAATAAACTCTTTAAGTGGATCAGAATATAGACTATATTTGTTCATTTGATAAGATAGAGCTTCTTAACCTAAGGTGTGTGTAATACATGAATATAAAGAGGCCACAAGTAAAGTGATAATATGGCAACCATTGGTTGAAGAAGATTAGTCAGTCAGTTAGTTCTGAGAGAGGTTCCCCCAGGTAGCCTGTACTCACCACTATAGGTCTCCCTGGGGGTGTTTGACCTAGCTTGTGTATTTTTAGCAGATGTTAAAAAATTCTACTTTAAGATAAGAAACTATGTCATCTGTAATTACATTTCTCTTTTGCTCTATCAAGGTTGAATAAAACTATTTGAAATTGTTTTGTGGGATTACTTTTTATCATTTGATATGTGGTCTCATCATGTTTTTGACATTCAGCTTCATTAATATTATCTGCTCTATTCAGGACTACAATGCAGCCCCCTTTATCTGCTGCACGTATGACAATTTTTTGTTATTTTGTAGTCCTTCTTGTAGTTCTATCTGCACGGCAAAGATTATATTTTATATCCTTGGTTTTACTGAGCTGTTGTAAATTAACAAATTCCCCCCTCTCCTGTTCTTTATATCTCTTAGATTCACAGGAAAATATGTATATATTTGCCTGAATTTTTTGTTTCTTATCATTAATAAGGCCCCCACTTTGTATGTATTCTCAATACTTTCTCTTTCCAAATCCATAAGATACATAAGATTACACCTGCCTTGGAATGTATTAAAACCACTTATTTTCTGACAAATCATTAACATCAATGTATTGAAAATATTAAATGATTGAGTAGGACAAAAAGATAGACTTAACTGTAAAATACTTGTTTCAGTCTCTGTAAGTTCATAAAAAGATAAATTCAGATTATGCCTCTTCCTCTCCCTTAATCCATACTTTTGGTTTTATATTGTCGTCCTCTTCTGATGTTGGTACAGGTGTGGGACTTGTTATCCAGAATGCTCGGGACCTGGAGTTTTCCAGATTAAGGATCTTTTCATAATTTGCATCTCCATACCTTAAGTCTGCTAAAAATCATTTAAATATTGAATAAACACAATAGGATTGTTTTGCCTCCAATAAGGATTAATTCTATCTTAGTTGGGCTCAAGTACAAGATACTGTTTTATTATTACAGAGAAAAAGAAAATCATTTTTAAAAAATTAGAATTATTTGCTTATAATGAAGCCTATGGGGCTTCATTATAGGCAGATGGGGGATGTTCTTTTTTCCCATAAAAACGATCAACGCACCAGAGGCCACCCCTTTAGATTAGAGGAACGGAGCTTCCATTTGAAGCAGTGTAGGTGGTTTTTCATGGTGAGGGCAGTGAGGTTGTGGAATGCCCTTCCTAGAGATGTGGTAATGGCAGATTCTGTTAATGCCTTTAAGAGGGGCCTAGATGAGTTCTTGAACAATCAGAATATCCAAGGCTATTGTGATACTAATATCTACAGTTAGTACTAGTGGTTATATTTATAGTTTATGTATGTGAGTGTATAGATTGGTAGGTGTGGGTTAGGTGTGCTGGGTTTACTTGGATGGGTTGAACTTGATGGACACTGGTCTTTTTTCAACCCTATGTAACTATGTAACTATGTAACTATGGGAGATGGCATTTCCGTAATTTGGATCCTGTGCCTGTTTTACATCAAAGTCAATTCCACCCTCTAGGTGTTTTGTAGATAAATAAATGGTTAATTACCACATGGGGACATCCCAAAATGCTCCAAACTATAAATTTTTAATAAACAAGGGACTTAATGACCTCAGAAGTAATAAACACATTAGAGATTACACATAATACTGATATACATTAATGTTGATATTCCAATATACTCTTATATAAAAGAGTAGAAGAGTGGAAGATTGAACCCCAGAGATTTACTTACAATATGCATGTTGCTACATTTGGACTTCTATACACAGTGATTTGGCATTAAAATGCTTTGGGGGTGGTTGCTTAGACAACCAATCTCGTGGTTTCAAGATGATGTTGACGACATCACCACACCCTTAAGTATGCAGAGATTCAGGTGCACAGCCTTGTAAGATAACTCAAATGATTTAGAGTCGAGCATACATAAGTAGAAATATATTAATGTGGAAATATCAAATGTTGCCACATTTTAGGTACTCATAAAGACAATTTAAATAATGAAGTAGTATAATATAAATAGTATGAAAGAATTCTGTCATATAATTAGACAGAAATATATATATTATATAGAACAACATCATACATGCACCAGACCTGTGCCATGTCATGCGCTTTGTAGTACTCTCTATTAATGTATACCTAAATAAGCTTTCCTGGTTAATATCCTGAGTAGACCTGAATATTTCTGGTTGGGCCCAGGGGGAACTATTAGGCCAGGCTTAACTGAGTAGGAACTGAGACAAGAATTGTACATCTCTAGAGTATTATAGGACATATCACATTTGCATATGACAACTACACCATCCCTTAAAAGTCTCCTTAAATTTCCCCAGAATCCCCTCTCTGCTGTTCCAAACCGTTGGTTTACAGCTGAGCTCCTTAGAAACTAGGGATGCAACAAATCCAGGATTTGGCCAAGATTCTGACTTTTTTTAGCAGAATTCGGATTAGGCCAAATCCACGCTCCTGGCCGAAGGGAATCCGAATCCTAAAAACATGTGACTTTTTGTTACATAAACACGGAAGTTAAAAATTTTTTCCATTTTTTTTTCCATTTAACCCTTCCAAAACCCAATTATCATATGCTAATTAGGATTCGGTTCGGTATTCAGCCGAATCCTTTATGAAGGTTTTGGTGGTTCAACTGAATCTGAAAAAGTGTATTTGGTGCATCCCTATTAGAACCAGCAGGTTTTATTTTATTATTTTTTATATTTAGGTTGTGCTAAATATTCATTGCATTTTGATTTAAAAATACTTATAAACAATTAATGTTTACAAATATGTATTACATTAATAGGAACCCAGTATATATATATATATATAAATGTATGCAATAAATCGATTTTAAAATCTATTCTTTTAAACATTGAAATGGAATATTACAGGAATAAACATATATATATATGTGCGTGTGTATCTACCATTTACAACATAACATATGCAAACAAAGGGCACCATGTGTTAATAAATAAATCTTCCATTCACTGTCATTTAATATATATATCTGCAAAATGATCTTTGTAGTTACAACTTGCCCTGTATCTTGAAGGTGTGACCTTCAGTAACTTACTTAAGTTCTTTATTTATCACTGCATCTATTAAGTGCTCATTTATTCAACAAGACTGCATTGATTAGATGGCATGTCTTTGATGACATGTGGAGATGTGTAATCACTAAAGGATGCGGTTCCATTTATAGAGACAGCAATTCTTGAAAAGGACAAGATTCCTTTCTGCAGTTTTATGTATTGAACATTTTACAAATGAACATTTTTTACATTTCTGTACATTAATATAAGATTCATCTGAACCTTCCATTCTCCCTTAGGAAAGTCCAAACAACAGCAATAGTACCGATTATAATAGATTAAAATTTGAAATCTGAAAGTATTCCCCATCAGCCCAATTTGCAGGTTCTTAAAAGTAAGAAGTAAATGTACAGTGTCATAACATCATTATAAAGTTATTTTTGGTTAAAAAAAAGACAAGCATCCATAAGTTCCTGATAAGGACCGAAATGTCAGTTTTTTTTTGTTTAAAGGGGACCTGTCACCCTAAGATATAATTTAAAATTCTTTTCTATTGTGTTTGTTAAGCAAAATAAACTTCACTTACATTATATAATTAATATAAATCTTGTTTCCTTCCGTCCTGGAATTACACAATCACATAAAATAGGAAGGTGCCATTTTGTGGACACTGTTATTAAGGCAAGCTTTGTATCACCACAAAATCTTGTGTATTACATTAACATTAACATTTATTTATAAAGCGCCAACATATTCCGCAGTGCTGTACAATAAGTGGGTTACATACATTGGACATACAGAGTAACATATAAAGCAATCAATAACCGATACAAGAGGTGAAGAGGGCTCTGCCCAAAAGAGCTTACAATCTACAAGGAGAAGGGTGGAGACTCAAGGTGTGGGAATGTGCATGACCAGAGTTGTGAGAGGTGTGGCACAGGGTATTGCTAAACTAGATTAGGGTAGGCTTCTCTGAATAAATGTGTTTTTAGAGATCCCTTGAAGGCAGAGAGATTGGGAGAAAGTCTGACAGTTTGTGGGAGCGAATTCCAGAGAAGGGGGGCAGCCCTTGCAAAGTCTTGAATGCGAGCGTGTGAGGAGGGAATGAGAGAGGAGTTGAGGAGCAGGTCAGTAGAGGAGCGTAACAAGCGGGTTGGATGGTACCTAGAGATAAGTTCAGAGATGTAGGGTGGGGCGGAGTTATGGACTGCTTTAAATGTGAGGGTCATTAGTTTGAATTTTATCCTGGATGGTAGGGGAAGCCAGTGCAGGGATTGGCAGAGTGACATGGCAGAGGAGGAGCGGTTGGAGAGGTGTATGAGCCTGGCAGCAGTATTCATTATGGACTGGAGAGGGGACAGTCTTTGGAGGGGAAGGCCAATTAATAGGGAGTTACAGTAGTCCAGGCGAGAGATTATAAGAGAGTGAATAAGAATTTTGGCAGCATCTTGGGTGATAAATGATCGGATTTTGGAGATATTTCTTAGGTGAAAGTGACATGATTTGATAAGTGATTGGATATGAGGAGTGAAGGACAGGGCAGAATCAAGGATAACCCCAAGGCACTGGGCCTGGGAAGATGGGGTGATGGTAGAATTGTTAACCGTTATAGATACCTCGTATGTGCCAGAATGGGGGGCCTGATGCCCAGGCCCATGCACTGGCTGCACGATTAGATGACTACGAGGGAGGGGGAAAGAGAGAGCTGAATTGAAAGTTAAAGTACTTGTCTGCCCCATCTCTATGCCTTAGGCAGGCAATATATGATTGACAGCTGGGATTTTTAAATGCCTTTATAATGGGCTCGGATGTGTTAATATAAAAATGAATTTGGGTTTCTTGTTTAATTTGAAAAGGACTTTTATTATACAGCTTTTTATGTCTGGGTGACAGGTCCACTTTAATATAAAGTTTTAACAAGGGTGTGCCAGTCTGCATTAGAGTGCAGACACAGAAAGGACTTCTATATACTGTATATACACACAGATACATACATACTGACACACACATATATACACAACACATAAACAGCTTGTATGTAAAACCCTGCCCTGCTTCAATAAAATAAACAATGTATATAAATATATACTTTTTTAGTAGTATGTGCCATTGGGTAATCCAAAATAGAAAATTTACATTTTAAGTACTAAGGTTCGCACCCCCTTGGGATCAAATGATTAATGGTGCACAAAAACAAATAATTGGAACACATACATGTTAGGTTACATCAGCTCAATGAATGGACAAAGTTCTGTGTTTTACTTACATCACAGCAAATGAATAAAAGATTCATCAAAATCTGAAAACCCTCTTCTGCTTCAACATGTTTTGTGCTTAACAGCGCTTCCTCAGGAGGTCAAGGGGTACTACACTAATACAACACTTAGGAGTATATTAGGAGTGTTGTTTAATGTCTATATCATAACAGAAAAATGAATGGATTGAAAGGAGTTCAGTAAAAGCAATAAATATATTAAGCATTATTTTTGAATATGACAGCTTTAGTCTCTATAAACGTTTGCTGGAAATGCAATTATGCCAAATATGTTGAAGGTTAATACAATGAACTTGGAAAAGAAATGTATTTAAAAAATAATTATAAAAGATAATTTCATGAGATAAGCAGGAGATTTTACCTTAAAAAAGCATGAAAGGCTCCTTGATCTAAGGAGAGAATAGTTGACAAAAAGGTGCTACTTTTTTAAACACAGTAAACAACCACACAGAGGTTTATGAAAATGAATTACTAGATGACCTTTGATTGCAGTTTTGCATCAAGAAAAATTGTAACTAGCGAGATAAACTATAAGAGATATATGACTGACCATCTGACACAGCTATTTCTATTTACAAAGTACAAGGTGAGAAATGTACAGATGTTATTACTGTCTACAAAGATGAAAAACACTCTAGACAAAAACAAGCCTATTAACTTCACACACTGATTTAGTATAAAAGTGTTGTTAAATGTATTTTCTGGCACAGGTAATACCCCCTAAATGTGATATATCTACCATTTCTAGGTAAAATTTAACATTGAGACCCTAATAACTATGGCATAACATATGCTTTAAATGAGTATGCAAAACTAATGTGTTTGAGTTCAAACACAGCATCAATTACAATATTGTATTCTAGGTATAATAAGGAATATGGGGTACCTGGAAGATAGATAGATAATGACATTATATATATATATATATATATATATATATATATATATATATATATATATATATATGTGTGTGTGTGTGCAATTACTAGCTCCTAACTGGAAAGACCATACATGTATATCTATATTTACAGCTTTAGAAGTGCTGAGTTGGTTAAATACCACAATATCCTAGGCAGCAGAAAAATTAGGTTTCTTGACTCAAAATATAGGGCACAATATAAGCATATACCTAAAATTATGTTATTCAGATTAAGTAAACATTTTTTAATTGCCAGGCAAATCTGTGTAAACAGGGTACACAAAGTGAATTAAAATGGTTATGGATCAGTATTTATTTATTTTCTCCACTGTTTCTACACATAGTAAGGCTAATTTAAAAACTCTGCAAGTGCAGTTGTGTTGTGTTCTTATCCTCCAAGGTACTTGTGTCTAAGCATGCTCCTTAACTTCCATATAATTGCAATAAGCACCACTGCATCCATCCTGCCACTTCTGCTGAATCACGTGCAAGGATGCCTATTGACATTAAGGAACACTGGAGGTACTGATCTCCTGAATATGGCTCTAGTTTCAGGGATCCCACAGCAGGCTGAATGAATAGTCGTAGCAGATTTGCACCAAATGAATCACAAGCAAACCACCTTCAGGTGCAGTTGTGGCAGGCACAACTACCTGTACTGCAGCAGTTACACTGGAATTATGGGGAAGAAGTTGCATTATGGGTACAAACATTGCACACTGCAATTGCAGTCATAAATAAACCCTAGCATCTATTTTGTATGCCTTCAATTCTCCTTCCTTTAGACTCTCAATTCTCCCTGTATTTCTCTGCTGTCATTTATGAATGATTGTTGCTGTTCTTTATTGACCTATATCCTACTATCTACTGCCCTTTTCCTTCTCTAACCATCATTTAACCAATCATCTTTCCACTACATTTTGTCTTTTATTTTAGGGTTCACTCTTTTCTCATCTCTTCTCATTTTCCACTCTACCTTTTTATTTCTCTTTCTCAGCCCCAATGCACTATTATTTTATTTATACATGTCCTTCTACCACTGTCTATTTACTTTCACTATAAATGTAAAATACATCCCCCTGAGTAATCCCATTGCAGCCACGCTTTTCAACACTTTTAAGCAAAAATGGTATAAGGGAGAACAGATACAGTATATTCATGGACAAGAGCACTGGATGATTGATGAAGAGAAAGTAGATTAGGTTAGCAGCCTCATGTGAACAGAAATAAAGTATGGCTTATAAAAGTGCTTTGTTTTAAAAGTCTGCATTATACATTAAAACACAACTTATGTACACCTTTACAAATAGATAACAAAATAATAGAAATATGTACATAGTTTTAAATGTGGAGACTGCAATAAACCTGAATATGCAAAAAAAATGTACATAAACTTTTTTGTATGTAATTCACAGACCTCACTTAAGAGCTGCTATTGCATATAAACATACCTATTAATGAAACTAAAGACAAGGACACAAAAAATGGCACATACAATTAAGAATTTGAGTACAGTTTGCAGATAATTAAAGAGGGTTTGGTAACACGGACCAAATTTGTGTGATATCTGCTTCTGAACTGTAGGTTTGTGAGAGAATCAGGAAGCACACTAACATAAAGAGAATTTCTTGTGTCCTGTGGGGCTTTGTGTTCTTGGCACCGCACTGATTGTGGAATTGGCTGTAACACCACAAGAATGGCTTTGTTTGCTTTCGTTCCTGACTGACAACTGTAGACCTTTGACAAGCTAGTAGCAGAGTCATGTAAGAAGGAAGACAGACAGACATTGCTTTTCCTACTGCTTAAGAGTCAAAGACTGTCACAGATTTTCATTAAGCCACAAAAAGCTGCTTCTTATAAATAAACAAAGCTAAATCAGTTGTGCATAAAATAAATGGTGATTCAATATTAGGAAATGCAGATAGCAACCAATACTTTGCCATGGCTAGAATGCTACAATATGTTATTAGCGTGTTACATGATTTTTGTTATTAAATTAATTCATTGGAATAAGACTGAGCCCGTCTTGAGAGACCTTTAAAAGCACTCTTCATAACAATATACGTGTAACTGTAAGTTACGGAATAAAATACAGGCTAAAACATAAGATTTATGCAGAACTAAGAATACTTTGAAGTGATACGCAAGCCTAAGTACATGTTTATTATGATAAGTTTATATAACTACAAATCAGATTTACTTGATAAACTGTAGTAGTTGTTGCATGGCACATGACCATACTACATTCAGCATTTACCCCTTTCCCTGCCAGGTGCCATACCCCATACTGACAACACAAGGCACAGTGTGGATCAAAGACTAACATGCCAAAGTAAAATGCATGCAGTTGCCAGTCAAGTCCTTGACAGCTTGACAGCTGGCCCCATAGATTTTACGATTGACAGTAGACTAGGGGTTAAATCCAATAATATATAGTTTATAGTAACTGTAACATTTACAATATTTTTACGAGTCCATAGTACAAAGTGTGATCCCAGGCAATCACCTTTGCTTTGATTGTACTATGTACATAGTTTTAAAGGTGGAGACTGCAATAAACCTGAATATGCAAAAAAAATGTACATAAACTTTTTTGTATGTAATTCACAGACCTCACTTAAGAGCTGCTATTGCAGATAAACATACCTATTAATGAAACTAAAGACAAGGACACAAAAAATGGCACATACAATTAAGTATTTGAGTACAGTTTGCAGATAATTAAAGAGGGTTTGGTAACACGGACCAAATTTGTGTGATATCTGCTTCTGAACTGTAGGTTTGTGAGAGAATCAGGAGACTGTTTCTATGACATTATCCACTTTTCACTTTGAAAAGGATCCCCTTTAATTAGCATCCATCAACATGTTTCTTACAGACAATTTAAATTAAGACAATGGGCTACTATAAACGAAATGGTGCATTAAGCAAGGTCCTATATAAAAAAATTGGTCGCATTTCGATCTTCTCAAAAGCAGTTAACCTTGCTTCTTAAATATAACAATCTTCTGAAGAATCTCAAATGGCTTCCTGTAGATTGTAACCTCTTGCGAGCAGGGCTGTCTGATCTTATTGTTACTCTGTAAAACCCTGTTTGTTAAACGTTTTAAGATCCCTGTTTGTTTAAATTTATTGTGTAGCGCTGCATAATTTGCTGGCACTATATAAATAAATGATGATGATTCGAAGTATCTCAGATTGGAATAGTAACATATTTGTCTTGGTCTTATAGTGGCAGTATACTCCCTTGTTCAATAAAAAGGTGTTGTGTTGAACATACCCCTTGCCAATTGTTTTAATCAATCTAAATTTTTTTTTTTATTTCTTGATTTAAATGGAGAAAACAGTAAAAGATAATGGATTTCTGCATATCTGTAGGTCAAAACAGTCACAACAAAGGGTGAAGGGAGGGGATGTTTGTTTAGGGCTTAGTATCTCTTGCTAAACTGTGTTCATTGAGTTTGTGTTCCATTGCACACCATCCGTTTTGAGTATATGCCATCTATAATACCATAATGTTGAAAATTCTGCCAATTTTGAATGTGTACATTTGAACAATATTGCAGTCTTTGTTTTATGTGATAACAATCTGTTAAAGAGGCTTTTCACTTTGATTGTCCAAATCTTATTAAACCACCATCAATGCTCTCAGCATGTCAGAAAATCTATTTTCCAAGTAAAAAGGCCACTGTAAAAGTTACTTTTTAAACCTAAGTCCTTCTTCTGTGCCTCTGATCAGTTTTCTGAATGGATAGTGGTGGCCTATTTTGAACCTGACACACTGAGAACTTCAAAAATGCTTACATCATCACGTTCAGGCTTTGCCCTTACTTTTCTCCTAATGGACTAATTCATTGGTTGCTTGTGCACTGTAACCAGCAGCATAAATTGAAAGGGCATTGGTTAATTTCTCCCTTGCAATGGCATAGGCAAACAGACCCAGCATATCACAGATCTAACATACTGTTGTGTTAGATTTGTAGCAGTGTTAGACTTACAGGAGACACAACCAATAGGATTTAAATCTGCTGCCAGTACTATGTGTGACATCATATAAGGTAAAAAAGTAGGGGATGACTGACCCCTCCCAGCACTGGGTCTGGGCAGAAGTGAAGGATCAGCAGTGGGATGATTCTGAGGTGAATATCTCTTCAGCTGCTCATTGTAAACTATGCATACGGCAAAGATAGTTCTATTAATGTGAACTGTTAGATTTGTGTATGTTGTACAAAGGTGAACAACCCCTTTAACTAACATTAACCATTATTCACTGCCACCATGCTATCTATCTTTACTGCATCTAGTTAGATGACCCCAAATTTTACTAATGCTGTGGATACCCATTGCTCTGGTTGTAATTTTATCTGTTTACTCATGGGTTCCAGATCAGGTTATAATTATTCAGCTTATTTTTTAACATGTAAGTGATATTTTCATTGGTTGCAATTTTCCAGATTTTTTCCCCAGCATAACTAGGGCTATGCCTGGCCCCTTTAGGTTGTTGTGAGGTTACACCAAGCTGCTAAACAGATTTTAATTCTAAGTTTGTTCCAGTAAAGCAGCAGGATCCTTTGCAATTTAAACAATTTTTAATAACTAAAATAACTAAGACATGATTTTTTTAAATGAAAAGACATCATGCACAAATGCACCCCTCTCGCCCCAGCTGTAGCGGACACGCTAATTCTCCAGTATAATAGCAGCTGGGAGGGGAATTTTTGTCAGCAGACACTGTGGTCCAGGCCCCCTGTCCTTCTGCAATTACAGGGTCTGCTTTAGTTATGCACCTGTTTAAAGTATAGACAAAATGTATTATAAGAATGTTCCATTTAATTTGCTCATCTTGAAAAAAAAAAAGATTTATAAAGGTTTATACTGCCACTGTAGAACACCCTGTATAAATTGCAGTTGCACTATTGTTGGAGGTTTCTCCCTTTCCTTTTATTATTTTTAACCTGAAAAAGTATCTATTGTGGATGTATTTACTGTTTTCGCCCTGATCTCTCCTATGGCATTAAACTTTTGCCAAGTGGTATTAATGTATACACTAAAGTACTAGGGAAACATTCTTGGTTTAAATGAAACTTTTGCCAAAAACAGTTTCCCCATTTTATTGTCTTGCTTTTCTTTAACTTGCTTTTTCTTTAAGCCTTATACTCTGCCCTGAGGCAATTTGACTTAATGTTTTCCTTTTCCAACAGTATCTACTACAGAAATAGGATCTATTATTTAGAAAGCTTGGAACCTGGGTTTTCACGATTATGGATCTTTCCATAATTTCAATCCCCCTCCCGTAAATCTGCTGAAAATCATTTAAACATTAGATAAACCCAATAGGATTGTTTTGCCACCAATATGGTTTCATGCAGCTGAGTTACCATCAGACACAAGGAACTATTTTATTATTACAGAGAAATGGAAAATCATTCATAAAAAAGTATTTATTTCAGATTGTGAGGCTTAAAAGTGGTTATTGCTCAGCCTAGTGGATATTTGGAATATTATAAGTTGGGCAGGCTGCATACTTGTGTCAGTAGCCTGTCAACCTGATCTTCAGGGTTAAAGCCAGCAGTATTTATTGGCCTGGATATAGCTAGCTTAATATTGCAATATTGCTTGAATCTGCAGTCAGCAGTAACCATGTAAACATACTGAAAAAACTTTCATGTTAAATAATATGTAAAAAAAATATGTTCCCAGTGTCTATGCTGCATTGTATGAAAGGGTGAGCCACGATTTATATAGAAATCCATGAGCATGTGCTCTTATTACTTAAAAACCTTCAGTGGCATTGAGAAACATCTCACCCATTTGTTAATACATGGTACATATTCACAAAAGTGTAGCTGCTATTAAAGGGGTTGTTCACCTTCAGGTTAACTTTTAGTATGTTACAGAATGGTCTATTCCTAGCAACTTTGAAACTGGTCTTCATTTTTTATTAGTTTCTGAGTTATTTGCCTTCGTCTTCTGACTCTTTCCAAATGGGGGTCACTGACCCCGGCAGCCAAAAACTATTGCTCTGTGAGGCTCCAGTTGTATTGTTATTGTTACTTTTTATTCCTTATCTTTCTATTTAGATCCTCCTCTATTTATATTCCTGTCTCTCTTTCAACCACTGCCAGGTTGCTAGGTTAAATTGGACCCTTGCAACCAGTTTGCTGCTTAAATTCCAAACTGGAGAGCTGCTGAATATAAAAAAACAAAATAACTCAGAACCCGCAAATAATAAAAAAATGAAGACCAATTGCAAAATGTCTCAGAATAAGACTATTTACATCATACCAAAAGTTAATTTAAAGGTGAACAACCCCTTTAATTTAGCAGGAGTAAAAAGTACTTCCCTCAACCTAGAGCACAACAACACTAAAGAAATATATATTTTCAAAGGAAGTTGTTTGTTAACCTCTGTGATGGTAAAGCTGGAGATAATGAGTAATTGACTGGATGTTTCATTTGGAAAGAACTTCTCCATCCAGAAAGAATGTGTACTGGATTGAATGTGCTAGTTGTAGTCATAATTCATTTATGTAGGCTAAAATAAGCCATTTTACAGTACAGGGTGGTTTCAGTGGAGTTTCTCGCTTGTGTCATATCTTTTTTTCAACCACTGTCAGCTTTGTTAAAAGGCATAAGCTACTGGAAATTGGGTAAATAAAAAACAGAAAACTGCAGCCCATTCTAGTGGTAAAATAATAAATTTAATATAGAGAGATTGTTAATGTAGCATGTACATAAAATGCCTGTGTAAACAGGTTTTTCCATTTTCCTCTTATTAAAGTACACTATGGACACAAGATGTACATTGATTTTTAAAACAGTTTTGATTAAATTTCTAAATCTTTTTTATGAGTTGAGTGCTAAACATTGTTTTACTCTATAGTCTCTTACTTTTAAGCAAGGAGTTGATCTAATAAATATTGTAACTTTTCCACCAGGTCTAGTAACCCATGCTGGAATTTTGGAAGAAATGCTGTCTTCTGTGTAGAAAACATGCCAACTTGCATTCACAATTGCATTTTGCACACAGCAACACACAGCGGTTGTAAATGTCCCTGATTATCTATTTAGCAGTGAGGCATGATGGCATAGCCTGTTGAATATACAAAACATTTAATCACTGCCTTTTAAATGTTTAACATGGGTGTTACCATATGCTTTATTACCTCAAGGAAAACACATATAAAATAACCTTAATTATAAATAAACAATATTTACCCTTTTAATTGGGGTTGCTTATTTGTGCCACACACAGGTGTGTGTCTCATTTTACCAACTAGGTTTTCACCTACTGAGGTATAAATAACTGGGGCATAATAATTTGTATTTTATTTTGCTGTTATTTTATACAGTCTGCCATGCTTATTGGTTTTGTTTCTGATCAGGGCCATCTCCATTTTAACTACATTCCTGTCCAAAGACTGAAATTAAATTCTCATGAAATATTGAAAACAGCATTATGAGTTTTCATGCTCCTGAAATACACAATAATACAGTCAAATTCCAACTCTAGGGGGCACATTTACTTTAGTAAATGGGCCCCTAGATGTGCTGTTGGACTTAAGAGAATAATCAAGAACTGGAGGAAATGTAAATCACAAGAATAAAGCAAGATCATAATACATTTCATGTCATGTATTTCTGCCTTATGGCTCATACAAACTGGCATTGCCAACTTAAACATGAGGTTATAGCCAATTCACAGAATAGAGGTTGAAATGAAAATGAAGTTGAAATGAAAAGTTGAAATAAATTTGTGAATACCACAATCTGGCCAAATTTATGTTTTGTGCATACAAACTTTTGCGGTCTTGCTTAATTTCAAATAAGGGACGCTTGTAGAAAATTTTGCTCTTCTACCTGGCACTCATGTGGGTTGAACAGCTCTGGGCCCTTAGGTTACACCTGAGTGATTAACATGAAATAAAAAATGGCAATTCTTGTAAATTGTAAAAGTGCCTAGGAGAGCACTCTGAGCAATTCCACATCCTAAAATATGGTAGGGTATGTACACTTTAAATGCAATCCATTTGACAGAAGTGCAGCCCGGCAACTTGCATTTATTAACAGCATCTCTGAATTCTCAAATTATCTGGTAACCCTATTCTCACCTTACATGTTTAGAAGCAGTTGAATTTGCTCCAAATATAAAATTTACAAGATTTGGATGAGCACTAGACCAACTGTGAATCCTATCACTGAAATGCAAATAACCATGTTTGTTGAACTTTTCACCTAGCTCCCTTGGGATTTAAGCCCACAGTCCAAAGATAGTAGCAAAGGAGTCCTGTACTTATAACTTACTAAATCCAAGTAGCTCTCTTAAGAGCAGATTCATGAAATCACAAGTTCAAATCCCGAATGGGATAAATTCGGATTGGATACGAAAATTTCTGAAGAAAAGTCTGAAAGTCACAAAATTTTCGTACCGAACGATTGTAAACAGTGGGAAAACCTTTACAGTTCTGTCGCGCGGGCATCGAAAAAGTCACGCAATCGACGAAAAATTCGGCATAAAGACGCTCAGAGCGTTTGTGTCTTAGTAGATCTGTCCCTTGGTCTGTGTGAAGTGAGTGCTGCATCTTCTGCCACATTGTGAATTCAGTGTAATAGCAGAGCACAGTTGGCACTTGCCATAAGTACAGGTGCAAGTGCTCTGTATATAAGACCTAAGGCTAATGCCAGACAAGGCGTAGGGCGGATATTTTCGGCAAGCGGAAAAGCGAGTGAAAGAATGAGATATGCTCGGGTGCAGGCACATGTAGCCGATATACGCATGAAATGCGAGACTTTGCATTATCTCGCGTTTTCATGCGTATATCGGCTACATGTGCCTGCACCCGAGCGTATTTCATTCATTTGGTTGCAGGTACATGTAGGAGGCGGCCCTACACCTCGTCTGGCATTAGCCTAAGGTGTGCAGTTTTATTCCCCTGTGCTTGCAACTATGCAAGTGATAAATGCTCCCTCAAACTGCATTATATATATTATCTAAAAAAATTATGTAACTGCATTACATAGTTAGTTACATACATAGTTACATAGTTACATAGGGTTGAAAAAAGACCAGTGTCCATCAAGTTCAACCCATCCAAGTAAACCCAGCACACCCAACCCACACCTACCAATCTGTACACTCACATACATAAACTATAAATACAACCACTAGTACTAACTGTAGATATTAGTATCACAATAGCCTTGGATATTCTGATTGATCAAGAACTCATCCAGGCCCCTCTTAAAGGCATTAACAGAATCTGCCATTACCACATCACTAGGAAGGGCATTCCATAACCTCACTGCCCTCACCGTGAAAAACCACCTACGCTGCTTCAAATGGAAGCTCCTTTCCTCTAATCTAAAGGGGTGACCTCTGGTGCGTTGATTGTTTTTATGGGAAAAAAGAACTTCCCCCAACTGCCTATAATCCCCTCTAATGTACTTGTACAGAGTAATCATGTCCCCTCGCAAGCGCCTCTTTTCCAGAGAAAACAACCCCAACCTCGACAGTCTCACCTCATAGCTTAAATCTTCCATCCCCTTAACCAGTTTAGTTGCACGTCTTTGCACTTTCTCCAGCTCATTAATATCCTTCTTAAGGACTGGAGCCCAAAACTGCACTGCATACTCAAGGTGAGGCCTTACCAGGGACCTATAAAGGGGCAAAATTATGTTCTCATCCCTTGAGTCAATGCCCTTTTTTATACAAGACAGCACTTTATTTGCTTTAGTAGCCACAGAATGACACTGCCTGGCATTAGACAACTTGTTATCAACAAAAACCCCTAGATCCTTCTCCATTAAGGAAACCCCCAACACACTACCATTCAGTAGATAGTTTGCGTTTATATTATTTCTACCAAAGTGCATAACTTTGCACTTATCAACATTGAACCTCATTTTCCAGTTTGCTGCCCAGTTATCTAATTTTGTCAAATCGCTCTGCAAAGCAGCAGCATCCTGCATGGAACTTATAGTTTTGCACAATTTAGTGTCATCAGCAAAAATAGAAACAGTACTGTCTATGCCCACCTCCAGGTCATTAATAAACAAGTTAAAAAGCAAAGGCCCAAGGACTGACCCCTGCGGTACTCCACTAACCACACTGGTCCAATTAGAAAATGTTCCATTTACAACCACTCTTTGTACTCTATCCTTCAGCCAGTTCTCTATCCAATTACAAATATTATGTTCTAGGCCAATATTCCTTAATTTGATCATTAACCTTCTGTGAGGTACTGTATCAAACGCTTTAGCAAAGTCCAAGTAGATGACATCAACTGCCATTCCAGCATCATTATTATATATATAATCTTTAAAAATTATGTATTAAGTTGTTAATAGTATAAAACCATAAAGCAACATGGGTTTGGATGAGGTTTGAATTAATGCAAATTAAAAAAAAAATGTATATATATATATATATATATATATACATATATAGTCCTTAGAAAGCACTCACGGCATAAGCATCTCAGAAGTTCTTTATTCAGACATAGGGCCCGATTCACTAAAGTCCGAAATAAGGAGTGCTATTTATAGCATGCGTTAAAAATCTTATCACTTCTTATTTTTCGCTCGATTCACTAAAAGGACACTTGTCATAATTAAGAAGCGATGTTCTTGGCGTTATTTATCTTGCGACGACATATTTTCAAGCAACGTGCTGCGTAATATGTTGTGTGCTGCGTAATATATTGCTTGAAAATAACGCCAAGAACATCGCTTCTTAATTATGACAAGTGTCCTTTTAGTGAATCGAGCGAAAAATAAGAAGTGATAAGATTTTTAACGCATGCTATAAATAGCACTCCTTATTTCGGACTTTAGTGAATCGGGCCCATAGTGTCTACGCTTCATCAGGATGAAGACAGGAAGTGAGGTGCATGTTTAAATACAAAACATACCCAATCAGCGCACACCTGCAATTAACATATATTAACCCAATGTATAAAATCCCACTGTTGTAGCAGTGACAGTGAAACATCTACAAAAGATCCCAAATGAAGTCCCAAACAGCCCCAATATAAAACTTAGATACTCATCATTAAAGGATCAAGTACAAATAGTAACTCCCAATGGGTGTAGGGGCACTAAAACCCACCCTTCACGTGAACAATACTCATAATGTATATATAGTATATAAAGAGTATCCCTCCATAAATATACAAAAAAACAGTCAATCTAAAAAAGTGAAGCGTATAGAAAGGTGATAGTTCACTAGTGACATAAAAAGTAGGTGTGAATAAAATAAAATAATAAAAACATCAGTTAAAAAAAGATCATAGATGGAATCTGTGTATGAGACCATAATAAGGGACATACTGTACAGTCCAAAGGATCAAAATCATGTCAATTCATACTCCAATTATATAAATCCATATAATGTCAGTCCATCTTGGCTCACAAGCGATAACAACATAGTCAGCATAATTAGTCTCCAAGTAGAATTACTTAATAATTTTACTAGTAAGATCAAAACCAAAATTATTGGCTCATAAAAAGCAAGAAAGTGAGAACATCTCATTCAACCCACGAGAGGCAATGGTGTCTAGCCTCCGAATGCCTTGTGCCTCTCTCTGTAGCAAAAGTTTGGATCATATAAAACAAGAAAGTGAGAACATCTCATTCAACCCACGAGGGGCAATGGTGTCTAGCCTCCGAATCCATTGGGCCTCTCTCTGTAGCAAAAGTTTGGATCTATCTCCTCCACGTGATAGGGGGGGAATATGATCAATTAAAATTGCTCTCAGCATAGGCAGTGAATGTTTGTGTTGTACGAAATGTCTAGCCAAAGGGACATCAGATTTTCCAGTAGTCAACGCCAATTGGATCACAGATCTATGGTTATTCTGTGGGTCAGCACCCGGCCGTTGTTTTTGATTGGTGAGTGCCAATGGTGGGGCAGTTTTTTAAGCTTTTCCTTTTTTTAACAAAGAGGCTGATGAAAGTTTTCTTGCTTGTCTTTAAAACAAACAAGCTATGGTTTTTGTACACCCCTCATGCACTATAAAACTAATAAGCAATCATGCTAAAATCACAGTGTGCTGCTGTTTCATGCTGAGCCACCAGCTCTATTTTTTCTGGATGCTTTTTTGAACCAATCAACAATATATAGTTAATAATGTACCTCCTGTGGTAAAATATAGGGATATTATAAGTCACAGAGGAGTCACATGAGGCTGAAGGCCAGGTGCTTTTACAGGTCATTGGACTCTAAAGTGACTTATACCCTCATATTTTACAACAGGGGGTACATTATTTATTATAATTCATAAAAGTGGTGTGACAGAAATGACATCACTACACTCCGTTTATAAGGATATAATTTACACGATATTCATATATATATATTTCAATATTTTACTGTCCAGAAGAACAGGCCATAAGGGCCAGAAAGGAAAACATACACACATTTTTATTGATAACATTTTCATTTGTATCCTTGTTCTTTAATAGCAATTTCACAAAAAAACCTTGTAATCAAGGAAGAAAGATTACAGGATAAAACCACGAAGACACTAATTAAGTCTGTATCTGTGAATAGGAATGCAAGCTTGATAAAATGCATATTTTACAATATTTTATCATTTGGATACAGCAGAAGAAATAGACTCAATTTTCTACAATGCACAGATCATGAGGGAGTGCTACTATTGACAAAGCAAATTACACCATTTTGTCTGCTTCAGCAACCACAGGCATAATAGTTTTCAAAGAAGAATAAATAAAATAATGGCTCTCAATTTATTTTAAAAACACTACTTTAGAGTAGCAAGCATGAAACAACTTAAGAAATCCAACACTCTATAAGATTATATTTCTTATAAACATATATTTTTTATAACATAAATTTTTTTTTCCAAACTATTTAGTATAGATATATATTTGAACTATGCTGTACAGTATGTCCATTGTTTCGAAATGAAAAAACACAAACATATATGATAACCATGTTGATTGGTTCAAAAAGCATCCAGAAAAAATAGAGCTGGTGGCTCAGCATGAAACAGCAGCAAACTGTGATTTTAGCATGATTGCTTATTAGTTTTATAGTGCATGAGGGGTGTACAAAAACCATAGCTTGTTTGTTTTAAAGACAAGCAAGAAAACTTGCATCTGCCTCTTTGTTAAAAAAAGGAAAAGCTTAAAAAACATGTCTAATGGACCTGTGATTAAACTTCTGGAGAGGTTTAGCTAGGGGTGAAAAGAAAATGTTATTAAAAATATGTATATCTTGGATTTAACTTGAAAAATTGTGCTACAATGCTTCCACTTAAAGAAATATTTGATTTGCAATGAAATAGGTATATATATATGCTTAGATACTGTAGTGATCACTTTTGTATTTGTTGTTCCAAAATGGATTCGCGGAGGGCTGTCATGCTCAGTCTGTGGAGTTTTTTCATTGATAGAAAGTAGACCTGCTGGCAGAAGCTGAAGGTGATACCAATGGATTATCATAGAATGCCCTTTCCAACATAACACAAGCCTGCTTGTAGCCAGATGGCTGAAGTTCACAGGCAGGCAGTGAAGAAGTGATGACATCTGGGCAAAGGTCGGTGAGGGCAGAACAGGTTTAAGAATGAGCAACAGACCAATGGTTTAGTACTAGGCAAATACAGGAAACAGGCTACAGTGAGGCTCAGAAGCACAGCCAAACCTGGACAATAAGCACAACCTGGTATGGAGAATAAACAAGGCAAACGGCATTAAGATGCCAGTGACAAATGATATTGGTAATGTGATCACACAGATTTGTGTGGGTGCAACGATTCTGGCACAGATACGTGATGCAAGGATGCCTAAATGCAGGCTAAGTTTTAAATGGGTTTCCTTTCAACAGCCTATAACAGCAAACTCGGGAATTACTACTGTAAATGTAAAATGTGCAAGCCCAGGTCATTTATTTGAGCAACTCTTATTCTACTAAATCTAAGCCTAGATCAGGGAGACATTTACTTTCTCTATTATCAATGGCACGCAGATCCAGTTCAAGCCATTTAAAAAAACCAGAAAAGTTGCACAATTGTGTCTGCTTAATATGATGGTGCCTATTCATAAGTCTTCTGTATAAATAGCCAGAAACAGCAGTATCTATTTTTGGGAAAAATACTTCCCAAATCTGCCTCAGCTAGAATCTGCTTTCGTTTACATAGTAAATCACTAGGGTCTGCAGGTTCCTTGAACATGTGTATTTAACTAATCTCACTGGTGGAAAGGAACCAGGCAAACCATAATCAAAAAAAGAAGGAGAGGGACTGAGATGGCCTCTTGTAAGACATGTTGATGTTTCTGCTACAATTAATTTAAAGGAGAAATAAAGGTAAAAACTAAGGGGCACATTTACTAACCCACGAACGGGCCGAATGCGTCCGATTGCGTTTTTTTCGTAATGATTGGTATTTTGCGATTTTTTCGGAAAATTGTCGCGACTTTTTCGTTACCAATACGATTTGTGCGAAAAAACGCGAATGGAATGGCTACGAAAAACTCGCGTTTTTTCGCGCAAATCGTATTGGTAACGAAAAAGTCGTGATAATTTCCGAAAAGTCGTAAAGTCGCCGAAAAAATCGCAAAAATACGAAAAAGTCGCAAAATGTTCGTTTTCCAATCGGAATTTTTCCAATTCGGTTGGAATTCGTGTCTTAGTAAATCAGCCCCTAAGTAAGCTTTATCAGAAAGGTCTATGTAAATACAGCCATAAGCACTTTTTCATCGCAGTTCCGACTTTTTCGCGAATTGTCGCAACTTTTTCGTATTGAGTGCTCGAAAACGGTGGGCAAACCTTTCCGACTTTGCATGATTTTGGAAGTCTCCCATAGGACTCAATGGCACTCTGCAGCTCCAACCTGGCCCAAGGAAAGTCACGGTACTGAAGCTTGAATGAATCCGAAACTTTCGTACTCGGCGCGACAGTACGATTATTTCGCGACGGCGACGAAAAAGTCGCAACAATTTGCGAAAAAGTCGTGACGGCGACGAAAAAATCGCAAAAATACCAATCATAACGAAAAAACGCATTCGGACGCTTTTCGGACGTTCGTGGATTAGTAAATGTCCCCCATAGTCTTAATTGAGCATGTACACTTGGTCTCGGTGCAGGAGTGAGGCATTATGGGAACTTTCTTTACACAGCTCAGTGTTTTTTTTCCTGTTTGGCTTCTGATCATCTGAACAGGTGAAATATGGGGAGACTTAAGGGCACTATTGAGACAACTGAAGGTATGCCTGCAGCTTGAGATTAACTCTTTATTAGCCTTTCCATCTCCTTTAAAAGCCTTTTAGTTTAACGCAATTGTTACACTACATAACACTATGTAACTTTAGAATAAGTATTAAAGCACATCAGACAAAGCATTTTGATTCCAATTATTTTCTCAGGGAAAATTCTGCTAATTTAAAGGTCTGAGAAAAACCAACAGCTGTTCCCCACCATACCGTAAGTCAATTGCACAGCTTATGGCAAATGGGAGTAAGTAGCATGAGAAAACATCTGAATTCCCATTCCTGTCTGTTATAGGCCACATAATTCTCATACAATATGACTTCAAGTTGGTTTCAGGCATTTTGATTGCTGTGATTTTCCCTTAGAAGACCGTGGCTATAAAAACGCCTGGGTTGACATCACCCTTGAGGACACATTTAAATGCAAATGTCCATGAAATATTACCATATTAACAATCTGTGGGGTTGTATATCTCGCTGTACGATGTAGATAACCTGAAGCCCTAATGTTGTTTTTTTTAAACAGATATTCAAACAGATTCTAAAGTATTGTTAAATTTCTGCCACCAAAAAGCCTTTATATGATCAGATAATTATACATGCTACTGCAAGAGAGAGAGTGACCTGTCTAAGTAGATTTTTCAAATTAGCTCTCTATTTCTGGCTTGCATAGCAGGGGGTATGAACTGTGCAGAAGGTGCCAGTTAAGCTCCGTTACTGTACTCACCCTGAAGAAATACATGCAGTAAAGGAAAGTCACAAATATAGGTCACAAATCATTTCTTAACCTTCCCATGTAAACCATATTTTTCTGCCATACTGAGAAAAGAGCCTTAAATGCCAGCAAAACATATTTTTCTCCCTGCAGCCTTTCAAAATTTTGAAAATGTCTGTGAGTAATTCAAAACAAAAACACACTGCAGGAAAACCGCCATACTGAACTATGCCATTCTCTATTTAGAGGAAATGTTCTTGAATGGTAAATACAATGGTTTTTAAAACATCTCAAATTATAAATCATGTGCAAGGCAAGGAAATATGATTCAGAGGTTATTAGGAAATATCATGGCAGAAGCAGGGGGCATGCCATTTGGGAAAGTATATGTCAGCATAGCGTAGTGGATTAGATTATTTTTTATTCAGATATGCACTGGACAATGCAGACATACTTGTGGTTGTGTCAGTGTGAATTTATATATACTGAAATATTATTCACTAATAAGTGCATCTGCATCCCATATCTTAACAGAGATAACAGAACTTAAAATATAGTTTAACCTGCCAAATAATTAGTCAAGAGATGGTTTTAGAAACCACAAAGAAAAATTGCTGAACACCGCCTTTTAAATTGTCAATACAGTTTAAAAGATGATTACAAATTACTATTTTTTCATTATTTCTTTAAGTGCACTCAAGATCCACAACTTACCTTCTTTTTAATGTTTTACCTTCTATTAAGAATACAATTTCTACTGCACTACCTATTATGCTCCCTAAAAGAACTATGTAATAAAAGGTGCAATGTTTGTAGACACCTATAGCATCCAGTCTGTTTAAATGCAAACATCTCATTGGCTGGTATGGGTTACAGTACTTAGGCAAACTTAATTACATATGTGGGTAAGTGTCCAAGCAATATATTTGTTATTATATATTATTTTATATATATATTAAATATTTCAAGAAAATGAATCAGATGCCTATCTATTTCAGAGCAAGGAATTCAAGAGCTTCCATTGTAAATACATTTACTGCCTGTTTTGCAATTTTTATAGCTAGTAATTTTGCATTACAAAGTATTGCTTGGTGATAGCCCTTCCAAATCACAAGGTTCCTTGATAAAAAGGCTTTTGGGTATCATAACAGCTGAACACTTCAATATTCTCCATAGCATAGCAGTCAACATGCTATGTAGCATACAATAAACTCTTGGATGTTTAATTCAGCAGTAGACCCTTACAGAAGACACAAAAACACCCTTGAAAGTAAGTAATATCTATCTTACAGTTTGGAAAGGATTTTTACAGTAAGAGTCTTTGGGCATACGGTAAGGACAGGGCCCCAATGCTGCACCTCCTGATGAGATGCAAGGTACAGGCGGTTAGGCGAAGGGACACCTTCTGCCTTCCCTGCCAGCCACTTTTTAAATTAGCGCTACCTAAAAGAGGCACTACTTGATTCAAGGCGCATTCTGCGGGACTGTGTACTCTGATTGTAGCCATTGTTTGCACTTAGCACAGTGTGGGGCACTTTAAATGAGCCCTATTAGAAGGCTTCAAGATAGGGTGGGATGCTTTTTTAGAAAGGGAGAAAACACAGAATGAATATGTTAATTTAGGGACTGGTTAATTTTCCTTCTTGGAATCAGAATAATTTTTCCCCCCTCTGAGGCAATTCGATTTGGTTTCAGATGGGGATTTTCTAGTTCCTCTTCATCATCTAGCAGTCAGGTAGTCTTATTTTGACAAAAAGGTCGATGGACATTTGCCTTTTTTCAATTATTATTATTTAACTTTTTAATTATTTAACTATGTAATATAATTGAAAGTTTTATTAGTAGCTGCAATAAGGCAATTTACCAGCCGCATGTATTATTGCAATGTACATACAGAATAGAACACACTGCAAGACACTATAGTACTGCATATAATCACATTTTACTGAGTAAATAATCTAAACCTCTGGGATTAATGAGTAAAAATGTTCATGGTGCAGAAGCATATTGCAGTAAAAGGCACGTTCTAACACAACTTTACTCACATTAGCCCACTTTCAATCTGTATTACATAAAGGCAATGAAATGAATACAGATTTGTAGTATCTCTTTCTGCGAAGAGAAAAAAGCAAAATTGAGCCCTGTAAAAAGACTATCACATAGTAATCTTTGTGGGTGATACTGCAATAATCATTAGGTTTTGTGTTTGCTTGTATACAGGCTTGTTAATGGGAAACTGTTTTATTGACATTTTCCATTGACCTGCAATTGATTTTTACCACTGTTTTAAAAGTAGCTAAGAACCACAAAAGAATGATTCTAAACCATCAATTATGCTTAAATTTTCCCTTCCATCAGTTGGTTTCCTGTAGCTGGAGGTATAATTGGACAAGAGCTAAATCTGGCATAAAAGACAAAGCTTTAATGCTCATTGTATTAATAAAATACATTTACGAGCAAATATGTTGTAATTCTCTATTATATGTCTAGGACAAGTGTAGCAGTAATAATATGCATATCCTTACTTTATATTAGAGTGTATGAATGTAAAACAGGATTCTACAACAGGACTAATAGTTGAACATAAATGCAATGAACAAATATTTGGACAAAACTGATTTTACCTTATTACTTTTTAAAAAAGTGAGTCATTCACTCTACACTCATGCTTGCATCAATATAATGGTTAATTACACTTTGCTAAATAAGGTGCAAAGTACAGAGCACATGGACGCAAGAGACAGAACAACAGAACTTTTTAAAAAATCATTCTTTTCTCTTATACATAGGGTAAATGTATATTAAATATTCCAATCTGTTAAAATTGGTTATCTATATATCCATATTTTTAGCTTGGTCTCTTTAAGGTTCTATCAGAAAATATAAAAATGCAAATGTTTAGTAATGCTATGCCATCTACTTCAAAATAAGCCTTTAACCCAATGTCGTATTCACTATAATGCCTAGCATGACCTTGTCGCCAAGATGAAGTTTCACAGAGGGAGAACTGTATATACTTTCATATACATTGGATGAAGTTTGAGCACAGATTGGTTTTGACCCCAGTGACAACAGTACCTAGGCCTTTCTGACTTCTATAAAGCGATGTTGAACTGGCTCATTTAGAAGAAAAAAATGCTTACTTCTTAAAATAAATTACATACTCTTGCGGTGGACAAGCAGTTAAATTGGATTCAGGAACCATTTATATTGTACATGACCCACTGGGCAAAAAAGGTTCATACTGTTAACAATATATGTCATGTCAGTTTTTAAGTAATGACTGCAGATTCAGTAAGAGAATCCCAGCTGAAATTGGATACAATGGTTAATGAAAAAGCATCTTAGAGTTACAGGAATCTGAAGGTTATTTCTTAATTTTCCTCCCTACAGTATTTTCTCTTTGCTTTGCAGCCTTTACCACTGGCCTCTAACACAATCTACACCATGGCAGATACCAGTTAAGAACAATCCATCTTAATGCCTTTAGTGAAAGTGTGACCAATAACTGTTTTTCTACAAGGCAGATGCATAGAACAGCATTTGGGAACAATCAGGGCTCACAAAGCAAAATTTGTCATTTAAACCATCTCCAATCATAGGTATTTATTTAACCTTATGCGTTCTAATGACCTACACAAACGTCACAGTAACAGCAATGATTTCTATAACAAATATTCAAGGACAGGTATGGTATCCATTATCTGGAAACCAATTATCCAGAAAGCTCCAAAATAGGAGAATATAAATTATCACAGTATCCAATTTAAACAAACATTTCTTTTTGACTATTTCTGCCCATTATTCTTTCTAATATATCTTTATAATGATAGTCTATTTGTGACTATATTTTTTTCTTTTGGGAGGAGGAGGCACATAGGCATCAGCTCTCTGCCACACCTTGACTTTCCCCTAACTTGAACATCATTTAAAACTAGAAAGGGAAGTTTGAGAACAAACTTCATGTTGGGTTGAAACACATGAAGTCACTGAATGGGCTCTGCCCACTTTCTCTAACCTTGGACCACAGTTATATAGTAAACCACTGTGCAAAGTTTGGGGACCCTGGCTTTAATAGTGTCTGATTGGCAGCAATTTAAATTTCCCCACTGAAAGTCAACGAGTGACATCTGATTGGCGGTTGGTGACTCCACCCCCTTTTTCTAACCTGGAACTGCAATTACACAGTGACTAACTCTGCAAAGTTTAGGGATCCTAGGATTAATAGTTAAAGAACGCCAGCAGTTAAAATTTAAACCAATAAAAGTCAATAGGTGAACTGTGATTGGTGGTTGCTGGGTGTGCCCACTTTTTCTAACCTTGAGTCGAAGTCACCCAGTGACAAAAAGTGGGCACCCTGGCATAAATAGTGTGAGAATGGCAGCATTTTAAATTTAAACCAATAAAATTCAATGGATGAAATCTGATTGGCTGTTAGTGACCTAACCCACTTTTACTATTTTTGAACTGCAGTCCCCCAGTGACCAACTTTGCAAATTTTGGGGGCATAAAAATTGTGAGACTGACAGCATTTTAAACTTCTCCATTGAAAGTAAAAAGGTGAAATGTTATAGGCTGTTGGTGGCTCTGCCCACTTTTTTCTAACTTTGACCCTGACATAAATAGTGTGAGAAAAGCAACATTTTAAATTTAAACCAAAAAAAGGTGAAGTCTGATTGGCTGTTGGTGGCTCCACCCACTTTTTTAAACCTAAAAATGCAGTCCCCTAGTGACCCTGGTGTTAATACTGTGAGAATGGCAGCAAGTTGAATTTCCCCCTTGAAAATCAATAGTTAAAATCTGATTGGCTGTTGGTGGCTCCACCCACTTTTTCTAACTCTGAACCGCAGTTACCAGGTGACTAGCTCTGCAAAGTTTGGAGACCTAGAATAGTATTAATATTTAAAGAATGGCTGCAGTTTAAATTAAAATATATGAAGTCTATAGGTGAAATCTGATTGGTTGTTGCTGGCCCCACCCACTTTTCTAAACTTGGAACATAGTCACCCAATGACAAACTGTGCAAAGTTTGGGTACCCTGACATTAAACATGTGAGAATGGCAGCCGTTAAAATTTCCCCACTGAAAACAATGAAAGAAATGTGATTGGCTTTTGGCAGCTCCGCCCACTTTTTCTAACCTTGATTACAAAGTCACCTAGTGACTGACTGTGCAAAGTTTGGGAACCCATGGCATCAAACCAATAAAATTCAATAGGTGAAATCTGATTGGCTATGGTGGCCCCGCCCACTTTCCCAAAACTAAAACTGCAGTCCCCTAGTGATCAACTGTGAAAAGTTTGGGGACCCTAGTGTTATTACTGTAAGAATGGCAGCAGGTTGAATTTCCCCATTAAATGTGAATAGGTAAAATCTGATTGGCTGTGGGTGGCTCCACCCACTTACAAAAATACAAAAAACCTTAAATGCGTAGTCGCCCAGTGTCTGACTTTGCAAAGTTTGGGAACCCTGGCAACAAACCAATAAAAATCAATAGGTGAAATCTGTTTGGTTGTTGGTGGCTCCGCCCACTTTTTAAAACTAAAATTGCAGTCCCCTAGTGACCAACTGTGAAAAGTTTGGGGACCCTGGTGTTAATTCTGTGAGAATGGCAGAAGGTTGAATTTCCCCATTGAAAGTCAATAGGTAAACTCTGATTGGCTGTTGGTTGCTGACTGTGCAAAGTCCTACTGTGTCTCATACCACATGGCACTTATATATATATATATTTATTATATTTAGTTATTATATCACTTGTCCTCCCTGTGTGTAATTTTGTATTCTGTAAGATTGTACAGTGCTGCGTACCCTTATGGCACTTTATAAATAAAGTTATACATACATACAAGTTTGGAAAATCTGGCATCAAACTAATAAAAATCAATAGGTGAAATTTGATTGGCTGTTGGTGGTTCCGCCCACTTTTCAAAACTAAAACTGCAGTCCCCTAGTGACCAAGTATAAAAAGTCTGGGGACCCTGGTGTTATTACTGTGAGAATGGCAGCAGATTGGATATCCGCCAAATCAATAGGTAAAATCTGATTGGCTTTTCACAGCTCCGCCCACTTTTGGGCATCCAACAATCATCATATTTTCATTCAGGCTGACCCCATGACTATGTGATTCAAGTTTGGAGAGTGTAGCTTCAAAGCTGTAAGTTTGGCAGCAGTTTCAATTTCCCCATAAAAGTCAATGGGTGAAATTTGATTGGCTGTTGTTGGCCCCTCCCACTTTGAGGTCATCCAACAAATGTTGCTGTTTCATTCGGGGTGACCCCATTATTATGTTATTCAAGTTTGGGGGGTGTAACATCAAAGCTGTAAGTGTGGCAGCAGTTTGAAAATCTTCCCTGTCAAAATCTATGGGAAAATTGGGGGGTCGGAGCGGCGCCACAAAAAGACAGGGGGCCCAATCGCTTAGAAAAACACAAGCAACCTGCTCCGCTATAGGGCGAAGAAGTGTGGAGAGTTTGGGTGTTGTACCCATAAAACTGTAGGAGGAGTAGCGTTTAGAAAATGGGGGGGCGCTAAGAATAAGAAACGGAAGAAGAAGAAGCGGAAGAATAAGCCAAAGTCGAAGAACAGTATTTTGGGGTTTTCAACCCAACACAATTAGGGAGGGCTAATGGGAGAAGGCCACAATGGGACCTTGTACTTACTACCTGCCCTACAAATGGCAGTAAAATAGTGCTGTCTTGCTGATGCTGCACTCTGCACATTGCACCAGATTCTTTATATATATATTTCTTTTATTAGGCAAAAAATTATTTTTTGGGGTTGACATGTCCTTTAATGTTACTGGAATATATGGTCCTGCTATAAAACATATTTCTGGTAGGGTGGGTACTGTATTGCACTACGGGGTAATTCATCTATATAAATGAAGAGTTTCCAAAAAAAAATATATATATTTGGAATTGGCACACTTAGGGATTTTTAAATGGGTTGTATTTATAAACATATGAAAAAATGTGTTTTTTCTTTATGTCTATATTAAAAAAATATGTAATTCCAACAGACTTAAAATGTTTAGGTTGCCCTGTAAAATAACATTAAAGGGGGGCATTTACTTATGTTTGTATTTTTGCGCTAAAAATACACCATCTAAAAACTGCAGAGGTCAAGTAGAAGTCTATGGCAGGTGTCCTTTTTCAGTTGTCTTTCTTTGCTTCGTGGTTTTTAGAGGATTTTGGGTTTTTTGACACTTTCATTTGTGTGAGATTTTTTTGTTTGCGTGTTTTTTTTTTTACAAGGCTATTCCTTGTTTTATAAAAAATGATTTTTTTTTTTGGTTCCAAAAACCTCTGAAATCATGAAATTTAGAATGTTGATAAATGGGCCAAGTTTGTGAAAGAGCAGTAAATGTTCACAAATGGCACGTAATGCAAAGAAAGTGCATAAATATCATCTGACACTGAAATGGTTGAATAAGGCTGTTTCTGGGGATTGCTTAACAGACAACAATTTGAAGTTGCTGCTGTTCCTGCACTGTATCATAAAACAGACATAACACAAAGATGATCCAGATGTGGAATGTAGATGATATAGTGCAGTAGCAGCAAGTAAGATATGCGCTTTGTTGTATTTGTTAGGCTTTTAAGCAGACGTTTTTGTTTTTTTTCTTTTAAATGCTTGACTAGTATAATATAGAAAAGGCAGATGCTGTTAGAATCTCGCCATCCAGCAATGCCTCTGATCACCCCACAAAGGTAGAGGTGGGAGCATCAGGGCTGCTATCAGAAACTTTGGGCCCCCATACAAGTTATTTACCTAGCCCACACCCATAAATACAAGCGTATAGTAGCAAATTTTTTGGACACATCCCTAGTGTGTACTATACAAACTATCAAATTGCAGGTACTGTAGGTAGGCTTTGTTGGGACACTGCAGCTACCATGATAAAAACTCATGAAGCATTTTACTGAACAGCTGGGGTGTAACTACTAAAGAAATAGACCCTTCTGCTGCAGGGGGTCCAGTAACTATAGGGGGCCCAGTGAGACCTTTATAAGCAACTCTAATACATGTTTTTAAAAAATGTCTTAAGTGACTCAATAATCTTGCTGTGGGGCCCAATAATTAGTTATTCCACAGCTGAAAAGTGTATGTAGCCAATATAATTAAGTCCATACGTCATATTAATAGTTCCATTAAAAGTAAATCAGTTCATTGGGGGTCAGTGGAATTTCTCCTTAGTTTAAACCCCACACTTCTGCCTGTCCCAGTCACTGCTCTGCCATGTCATTGCTTGATACAAAAGTTTCCAAAGCTTCTAAAAAGTAATGTAAATTTGGTAAGTTTAGGGGCCCAATGATCTTGCTGTGGGTCCAATAACTAGCCATTCCACTGCTGAAAAGTTCAAGAAGCCGATAGCTCAAATAATTATCTAAATAGATCTCAAAATAAAAATCTGATGTTACTCTATAATAAATAGTTTATATAAATAGTTAAAATAATTAATGACATTGTCAGTCAGTTCATTGGTGGTCAGTACAGTTTCTCCTACACACCCACCTGCCCATGTCATGCTGCCCTGCCTTGCCATTGCTAGATACATAAGTTATGTAAGCTTCTACTTAAGTCCCGAATGTTTCAAAGCAAGTCATGAAAGTTTTTACGGAAGTTACGTTAATTGGAAAACAACACATTTAATCTCTTGGTACCTTGGCTTTGGGCTTTTGCCAATCTTACCAGCTCTGCCTGTTCCATACTCATGTCTACCAGTATCTACCTTGGCTGTTCCATTTACCTACATTTTACCTTATTTCTAATTTTGGGGGTTATGGGTTTTATTCTGCTTACGAAGTGGGGGAAACTAGCCTTCCCCCATTACAAATGTTTTTTTGTACAGGTTTCCTTCTATACAGCCGTTCCCCAGAATTTAGTTGAAGGGAGTTATGGTGAAATATAAATCCTGCATCCAATTCCATGTAAAATAAAGTTAACACAGAGGCAGGGACAAGCTAAGTTGTAAATAATAATATGTGGTTGAGATAAGAGGAGTTCCACCATTCTTATTTAACAAATAGGATTGCCACAGCAAAATAGCAGGTAAACTATTTGAAATGCATAGGGGCAGATAAACATTCAACACTATTTCCTGGAACAAGACTCTAAAAATTATTAAGAATATAATCAACAGATGTTCTGTTACTAACATAAAATCTTTTAATTTCACAGTAGAGAAGTCTCACAAAGTCTGTTAACTTGATGGCATTTTTATATTAGGGACATAAAAGTAATAAAGTCTTTTTATAATCATCATCCACCTAATGAGTAACTAGATATTAATTTAATTAACTATACTAAAAAATAAGAAAAGGTCCTGTACAAAATCAAAATCCCAAAGCGGTTAAAAAAAACATATGGTGAACTGTAATGAAAGTAGTTAACAGGAAAAATATGTGCAGCACAAACAGATACTGTTCGCAAATATTAGCTTTTATTTAAGTTATTTTAGATGCTGGATTTCTTGCATTTAGAATAATTAAAACAAATATCTATTTGGTTCCTACAAGTGAGCATGGGCAGATTTTCAATAATGCCAGGGGAGGCTAAGCCTCCCCAAACCTGCTTGGCACCTTAAAAAAAAAACAAAACTCACTTTGTTTCTGCACTGCTCTGGAACCTGTAACATCAGAGAAATCTTCTTGCATTCCTGCAAGCTCCGGTTCTGTTGTAATCAGCTGAACTCTGATTGGATCATTCTTCTTGTGACTTCTTCAATCAGAGCACAGCTCTCTTGATGGACAGTAAAATTGACTTTGAGTAAAATTGATCAAGATACAGATGTGGGCAGGGTTAGGGAGATGTTAAAAGCTGAAGGCACTTGAGAAATTAATACTGAAAAGCAGGATCTGCAGGCTGTAAAAGAACCTCACCAACTCTACGTTCGTGCAGATTTCTTCCTGTATATGTTCTAAAGGCTGAATCACTAGCTTAAATTAAATCTTTTTTGTCACCTGGCACCTATAATATCCCTATAACCCTTGCTTCAGTCCTAAATAAACTCTTTCCCCTAAAAAACTAATTGTGCTTTTATATATTTGTTGTTATTTTGCACTTACATTTTTTCTTACTTTTGTCATTGTTTTGTTCATTTCTAGTTAGTTACAGTGGAGCCCTCATGAGACTGAGAAAATAATGTTGTATATCAGTGCCAGTGTGCGAGGGCATGCCTAAATAGCTGGCATCAGTACCCACTGCATATAATGTGCTGGTTTTGTAAATATAGACTGCATCTCACTGTATATAATGTGCCTGGGGTGTCAGTACCAACTGCCTTCCTCTTTATAAAACAAACTAAAAGCCTCACAGAAGTGCATGTATGAATACTTTTACATCCTACGCATTTTATGGTAAAAAAGCACTCCCACCCTCACTTTTGCACAGTATGCCTGAAAGTCAGTGGAAATCGCAAAAGGTAGTTGGGAGATTCATTTTATATGCCAGCAGCGAATCCACTAAGGGGGAGATTTACTAATCCACGAACGCTCCAAGTGTATTATCCGCGACTTTTTTTGTCGCTTTGCGACAAAATTTGTGCGACAAAATCGCATTGTCGCGCTGAGCACAAAAGTTTTGGATTAATTCAAGCTTCGTTATCGTGACTTTCCTTGGGCCAGGTTGGAGCTGCACAGTGCCATTGATTTCTATGGGAGGCTTCCAAAATCATGCACAAAAGGATCAAAGTCGGAAAGGTTTTCCTGCATTTTACAATCATTCGGTACGAAAATTTTCGAATCGGATCGCCAATACGATATTATCGCGACTAATAGGATTTTTTTGTAAGCACATTCGTGATATTTGCGATCTTAAGAAATTATCTTATCCAATCCGTATTTATCCCATTCGAGATTCGAACTCGTGTTTTCATGAATGTGCCACATTAGCTTTAGGTCAGTCTATGTATGTCCTATCTTTAGCCTTCCCAAACAAAAAAAGTCACCCTCCGCCTATGTGAATGAGATGTAGAAGAAATAACTATAGCATCTCTGCAGGCATGTGTACAACTCAATCTATGGATTATTCTGCATAAAATATAACTTTATTCAACAACAGGTTTACTTTAGATTTAGAACACTTTATCCAGTTCATATAGTTATTCATGATGAATACATATTATCTCAATGCTCAAATTAATACACTGACCCAAACTGAATTAACTTAGTTTAGATATTCAACACTGTACAGCACCACAATTAACTGGAGGATTTAAGTTAATTGTCTTCCACAAATCATCATACTAGCAAAGAATATAACCAAACATTATTTCCAGAGTTAAAAGAATTCATTTATATGTATCTTATTCCTTTATCAGCAAAAAGAAGTGCAAGGGGCAGCTGGTCTTTCTGCCTGGAAGATGTTGAAAAAAAGAATAATATATGCAGAGCTGTTTATTCTTATTCAGCACAGCTGGTTTTAAGAAGAACCCCAAACACGAATGTTTCAGACACAATTATTCTTGGTTTGTATTTCTTAACCTTAGGGGCCATGAGGCAAAGGGAACCAAAGACAACTGACCAAATGCACAAAGAGATGAAGCAAGAATTAAACAAGGTTTGGCCAGACCAAGCCCACTAAACCACGCTATGCCACTCTACCACAATTTAGCAGTTATAAAGTTAAAAGCACTTTTATTAAAAATGTGATCTGTCTTAAATGTAAGCCAATTTGTTTCAAAACACAGTATTTTAGGAGCATGTAAATTAATAAGATCCATTATTTTACTGCTCACATTGAAATCATAGGCTAATACATAATATATATTATACTGCAGCTTTGCCCTAAAACAGTTAACTAATTTTTCCTAAATGGAATAAATGCATAAATTGAATATCTTGTGGCCAGCTTATCTATATACAGTTAGCACATTTATGTTCTTTTATTCAGAGCTGTTTTTTTATGCACAAAAAAACATTAGTAACCTATTATACAGCATACAAAATAAGAGAATAAAAGGGTTTATTCCAAGAAGTTTAGGTTAAATCACTTTTTTCTGATAAAATAGCAATTTCTAAAACATATTTATGTACAATTTGACAGTTACAGGCAGAATTGTGGTATACATTTGTAATTAGTTTGAACAACAGTGGCAATTTCTTCTAAAAGAGGCAGTGTTACATTATAAATGCTGTTCTACGTGGAGGAGGAGAACAAAATGAATTGAAGATGTCAATGGTGATTTAATGATAAAGCAGGGACAGCTAAATTAGTTGTCTTAATTATGGTTCACAGAAACAGCTATCATGGCTCGTTGACTCACACTTGTACGTCATTTGCTACTTTAACAAGACCATTACTTTACAGTTTAAAGTGGCAAGCCACATTCATCAATACTATCCTATAAAACTGTGTTCATATCAACAGAAACCAAAATATCACAGTATTGACTTAATTTCTATCACTTCTGCCAGCAATAGTATTGGTATCTTGATGTTCCTGGTCTTAATACTGTTGCTATTTTAGCTTGTATAAAACAGGTCAATGTCTTGTGTTTTGGGACAAAGTGTAATTTTGCCTATGTCTACCTGTGCCTGCCTGTGACACGAGTTATTGTATAAACTCCTGGTAAGAAAGCCTGCATTTATTTTGCAGGAATACATTTTTCCAATATTTTTTTATACTTTAATATTAGAAAAACTGCTGAATGATAAATATAGGTCAAAGATAGATTTATTAAGGGTCGAGACATAAGCCTCTATAATTGGCCTACTGTGCTTTTCCCACAGTATGCACAATAGCAGCTGAAAATATAAGACTATGGGGCATAATTATTATGCTGTGTAAAAAACGGCGAGAAAATTTGCCACACATCGCCAGGCTTCGCTGTGTAAAAAAACGGAGTAAAATTGGCGTATTTTTTTAATGTGTTTTTTCTTCCGCCGGAACTTCTGAAAAATAACGACGTAAAATCTGGTGTTCGGGCGGCAATCGTTTTACACAGCGTGATAAATATGCCCCCATGTGTAAGTGTTTGCTTACACATATTAAAACATATAAACCCCAAACAAAAGTCAGTTCACACAAATACTGAAACAATAATCAAAATCATAGCATAACATACTAGAAATAAACTGTGATTAAAGAGAAGCACTACATGCTCCTATCACCACCATGGAGGTAACAAATGCAATAAAACAACTAGCCACTAATAAATCACCAGGACCCGATGGCTACACCACTGAATATTAAAAGATCCTACATACCCACGCAGTACAACTACTAACCAACATCTACTACAAGATATACATAGAAGATGCCAATACACAAAGCTTTACAACTTTCAAACCCGAACGTATTAACCACCCATCAGATAGGATTTGTGCGAAACAGACACTCTACACTAGGAATCCAAACAGCAATAGTAGCCTCTAAAATATCAGCCAAAGATCGAAACAGCAAAAACATTCTCATGACTAAAAATCTAGGCTCAACCTTCTTACTATAAACTCCAGCACACAAACACAACTCCTTCTCAATGGTCAACTTACAAACCCCATCGCCATACAGAAAGGCACACGACAAGGATGCCCACTCTCCCCCCTCCTTTTTAACTTGACCATAGGTCAGCTCCTATGACTACTCCAAAATATGACAGAATTCCAAGGAATTCAGAGATGTTTCCACATAACAAAAATCACGGTGTTTGCAAATTATCTTTTATTTATATATATAGCAAACCCCAAGCAAACCTTATCTAACATACTCAAACTAATAAAAGAGTTTGAACAAATTTCAGGCTATTGCATCAACTCCAAGTACATTAGAGGGGATTATAGGCAGTTGGGGGATGTTCTTTTTTCCCATAAAAACAATCAGCGCACCAGAGGTCACCCCTATAGATTAGAGGAACAGAGCTTCCATTTGAAGCAGCGTAGGTGGTTTTTCACGGTGAGGGCAGTGAGGCTGTGGAATGCCCTTCCTAGTGATGTGGTAATGGCAGACTCTGTTAATGCCTTTAAGAGGGGCCTGGATGAGTTTTTGAACAAGCAGAATATCCAAGGCTATTGTGATACTAATATCTACAGTTAGTATTACTGGTTGTATATATATATAGTTTATGTATGTGAGTGTATAGATTGGTTAGTATAGGTTGTGTGCTGGGTTTACTCGGATGGGTTGAACTTGATGGACAATGGTCTTTTTTCAACCCTATGTAACTATGGAACTATGTAACTCCAGGTGGAGCACGAAATACAATTTTTAAATGGGCCAAGGACGAAATCCCCTATTTAGGCATACAACTAACAAAATATACCAAGGAACGGTACTACCACAATATGACGAAATGTATAGAGGAATTACTCACTGACACCAAAAACATAGCAATCCTATAGACTCTCATTCATGGCAGAGCCAACCTACTAAAGATAATTGCTTTCCCCAAGCTGCTATATAAACTACAAAATAATAACAAAATTGATAGCTGAAAAAGACATCCAGAGAATTAACACCATCTATAGAAAATTCATTTGGAACAAGAAAAAAAGCTGGATCGGACTACAACAAAACCTAAATGGAGGGTTGAACTTCCCTAACATTAAGCAATATAACTTGGCATCCCTCCTGAAAGGACTGGTTAAACAATATCAAAATATAACACCATACAACAATTTCTTCCCTATCCCCACATATTATATCTGCTTCACTTACAGAAACAAGAACTACTGGACAAAGTTGTGGATAACCCACTGTTATACACAACCTGGCTGGTAAGGCAAACAATACAAAAATTACATTTTCTAAATTTCTGTCACACATTACACCTCCCATTCCTATACAACCCTGAATTTCAAAGCCGTTAAGCACTACAAATATACCAAGACTGGTATAGGCATGGGGTAAGAACTATATGGCACTTAATAGATAAAAATTGCAGAGCACCACTCACATATACCCAAACTTAGAACAAATACGCCTCAGTACCCAGAAATGTTTTTGCTTTCTTGCAAGCACAGACATATACTAGCAGAACTATCTGCCACTTTTCACAAACGATTGGGACAACACCTTAGACAACTTTCTCTGGAACTCTAGCAGTGGGAGAGGTGATATATCCTTTATTCATTTTTAACAGAAAATATAGACTATGACAAACTGACAAAAGGGCCGAGACAATGGACAACAGACATAGTGGGAATGTGAATGAAGCAAATTCTTGCAGCATACAAACAAATGTGGTACACCTTACCTTCCAGCATATATAGAGAAATGCTATGACATTTATTCCATAGGACCAACCTAACCCCATTAATTCTGTTCAAAGCCCAAATTAGAGGAAGACCCAGCCATACAATGAGAGACAGAAAGAGAGGTTAACTCAACCTTCTGCCAAAAAAATTAATTTTAGAGACCATGTATATAACAAGATACCTACAATGTTAATGTTCCTTGCTATTGTTTTTTTCTGTTTATTTGTTTATATATATATTTGTTTATATACAAAATATATTCTTTTTCTTATGATATACAATTACATTTTGGCAGTACATATAACGATCCACGAACTCCACTACTGAAACAGCTGTTTCCTCAATAATACATGGAACCCCCGAGCTATACAGTTACCATAAGCTCAAGCAACTGAACTAATGTACGATGATAATACAGTAAGCTAATAATATTGGAATTTGTACTGAATAACCTATTTGAGGTTTTGTATGCATTGTACAACAATAAACAGAATAAAAAAAATTGTTTTCTTTATATTACTACAATTAAATAATTATCTACAGTTCTATCTGTCTCTTTTTAATGAAATGTCATAAAATCGTTTAAGCCTAAGAATAATATGGCTGGGTTAGTTTTTTTAGTGTACGTCTCTCAGGGACAATAGATTGATTTGGACTAAAAATCTGTTCTTCTGATGCCTACTGATGCCAGCTCAAAAGTGACAATGTCCTAGCCTTCCTTAATCTTCCCAAATTATACAATCACCCAATAAGCCCCTCTGCTAATTTATCTGATCACTGTAATTTGTCAGTGTGTACAACAAATTTATTTATTGCAGATTTTAATGCAATATCCAACCAAAGAGCAAGCCATGATAAACTGAAAATATAAAAATATATTTGGCCTCAATGTTGTTTTTACCAATGACAATTTATTTTGTAAACACTTCCTGTTGGGCTAGGAAAGTTAAGGGAAGGAGGGCAAGGGATATGAATGAAACATGTTTTTCAAAAATCACTGAAATAAGGCGATTACATTTCTCATTGCATCTTATTTGCACAATGCATTTTATCTGATTTATTTTTTTTCTGTAATAAGCCAGTACTTTATACTTGATGTTAACTAAGCTAGCTTAAATAAGTACTGATGGCAAAAAAAATCTTGTTGATTTTTTTTCAATATGTACATGTTTTTAACAGCTTTAAGGCATACTGTTCCACAATACAAAAAGACCTGTCATTCAAAAAACTTCAGGTCCTGAGAATATGTACTGTAGTTAACAGACTCAGTACCTGAACTTTATTTTGTATATAGTCGGGAAGTTAAAATGTCAAATGCTTAAAGTTAAAATGTCAAATACTAGTACCAAAAAGTGACTTTTTAGATATTCTGTTGTTGGGATTTCAATTGTTTCCATTTTGCTTGGCACTCAAAATCCAAAAAAATTATACCTGAAAATAGTATTTAATATTTAGTTCATCTGTGCTAAAAATTGATCTATAATGGTTTTTTTTTATATATTTCTTTGGCTGCATAATTAATATTGTTTATTCTACTTATTTGCAGTTATAGGATTTTGTCTTTCTATACCAACAAATTGGGTGTGGTACTCATCAAATGAAAATAGTGCATATGAATTTTCACATCTGACACAATGCAATATAAGCACCCAGCATGAATATTATGTGCCATAAGACCCCATAACAGAACAGAGACCCTAGAAAACCATATATTTTCTGAAATACGCATTCTGACAAAACAAAAATGGGTAAATACAGCTTTCTACTGCAAACTACTAAACTACAAAGCTATGCTAAACATTTGTTTTGAAATTTTTTTCTGAAAATCATCACAAAGCTTGCATTTTAACCCATTATTTATCCAACATTTCGTAACGTATCAACATAAAACATTCTATATATGAATGCCAGGGGTCTACTGAACAGTTTGATGCCCAATATGCATAGATTTACCAAACTATGTGGCATGCAGAGCCAAATCGATATATAGCAGACAAAATTGGGCAAAAACGAGTAACAAAGAACATTGCGGAATGCAATAAAATAGTTAAAATCCAATGAAACAACTACTACTCAATACTTTTTTTTTGCCTAGTGAAATCTGCAGTCAGAATCACAGTTTAAATATCTTGGCTTGGCCAAATTAGTTTTACAGACAAAATCAAGTGAACAACACTTATGCAGAATTGGAAATGCAATAAAATGGCTAAAATGCAATAAAATTACTAAAAATACAAACTGAAAATGTAATATAAGCACCAAAATAACATACAAAAGGTATTGCACAGTGCGGTTAGCAAATACGCTATCCGAAAAGGCAATAAAACCTTTTTTTTCAGGCACAAAAAATCCACAGAATTGGGTGTGTACACTTGAAAAAATGTGTGTGCATGTGCAAGTGTGAGTGCTGTGAATGTATGAAACCCCAACCACTCCCCCCAAAATGTATGTGTATTTGTGTAATAAGTGTGTGTTTGGTTGTTGTTTGATGCTAATTTGGGCAGGCAGATCATCCTGGAGGAGCTGGATGGTATGCAGGAGACGGAGGACTGTCTTCATCTTCTGATCTGGTGAGTGGGCGGCGCTGGGAGAAGACAGAAGACCAGGAAATGACAGCCACGTCATAACCACATACCTGCTGTTTTCTTATGGGGCACCTGGGCAATTTCGCCCCAGGGGCCACTAGTTCCCTGCCTCTGCTCGTTGCCTAGGGGCTGGGGAATGAGCAGGGACTGAATCTGTACCCAAACCTGGAAATATTGCAGAATGTAGAAAATACGTTCTGTGGCACTTCAGTCCTTTTATCCACAGAATGTAGAGGGTTAAAAGAAAAAGAGAAATGTGCTTAACCACAACCCCAATAAACAGATTCGGTTGAAACGGCATTATGCCAGTTGTTTTTATTAAAAATATCGATATTATTTGCACTAAACAGGGCAGTAAATCTGTAAAAACATTTATTTTGGCGGCTTTTTGGACAATGTATGGTGGCAAAATAAAGTGCTCTACAGTGAATATCAGGTTTTCAATACAAGTCCTATTTATTTGTGTCATGCTATATTTAAGCATATTTTCCCTTCAATCTGCTCTACAGTGCTGCGTACATAAGTAGTACTATATAAAAGAAATATAAATACATACATACATACAAGTATAAACTAAAGGACATACTTGACATATTATATGCTGAATGCATTTGCTTTATGTGGTTCCTCTATGGTTCCACCAGTACGTCATTTCTACAACATAAAAGATATGTACAATACATCCATACGTCCATGACCAAATTCACACATGGTGTCAATGAATTAGTATCAATTATGAATGATCTCATGGCATGCAGCAGGTGTTAAAAACACAAAGTAATGCTTAAAAGTATATGGGTACACTTAAAGGCCAAGAAAAGCATTAATAGGAATGGCCAGTTGGGTTTGCTATTAACTGCACACAGAGATATGAGAAAGCCATACCACGTATTTTATTTCCCAATGCAGAGCAAAATAAATGCTAATATGTTAAGAGTTTTTATTACCTATTAAACACAAATCTTATTCCAGTGTCTATTTCCTCACTTTGCTCCAAAGACACAGTTTAAAGAAGACATATTGATAAATAAAAAAAACCCTAATCTTGTAAGCAATTATGAATATGTGGTGTCTAAAAATTAATACTATCTGTAAAAATGTTCCCTTCATTGGAGCTCCCTATAGATCCTCTCAGGTCCCTGTCTGTTTCAAATGAGCGTGTCCTAACGATCCCTACCAGAAGCACAGTAGGGGGGGAGTAGCCAATCACAGCTCTGCAGTCAGGTCAGTCTAGCTGCTGATTGGTTCTTATCCTATTGTGCAGTGTGGTGAGTGCCACCCCTGCACAGTCTGGGAAAGGAGGCAGCAGGGAGTGGAACAGATGGGTAGGACCAGTAGGGTTTTGGGGGAATTTCTCAATAAATCAGCCTAAAACACAACGTAATTAAGCACACTCCTTCTATATTTAGAGGAGTATAATTGACTGGCAATTAAACTTAATTTTAACATGATATGTCTCTTAGTTTTCTTATTGGGTGCGTGACTATTTATGTATATTTAATCATTATAATTAATGGACATTAAAAGGCTGTAATCAAAGTGAGAGTGTATGGGTGTGTGGCAGCTTTGTGCAGTTTCCCAGAGCCAAAAACCCTGTGTCTGGTCAATTCTGACAGTCAGGTAGCATTTTAAATTACAGATTTCAGAGGAAGAAAAAAAGGCAAATCATTATAACAACCAAATATAAAAACCAACTGCAAAGTTTCTTAAATCTGCAAAGTAAATCCATATGCAATCAGAGGTATTTATCAAGGTAAACTATGCATTACTTCCTATATCTTGCACAATGGTACAGTAAACATAAAAACTTGGCAGGTGAATTCTCCAAGACAATAAAAGTATCTATCAGAAAAAATAGAACATGGGCTTATGCATACCTGTTAACTTCCAATAGTAATCTGGTTTTGGGTCGCTCCCCTTGTGAGGATAATGTGTACATGTACAGTGAGCATTCTGTGATATGAGAAAGGCCGCTAGCAGATGTATACATGCTCACTGAACAATTAGTGGTGTGAAAAGAGGCCTCTGGATAGATCATGCCCAACATCAAATAGGCAACATCAACTTTGCACATATGTGCAAAATATAAGGAATAACACAGATTATGCCTTGATGAATACCACGGATTGCTTATAGATCTTACTTTGCAAATGCCCCAGGTATCAATATTGCAAAGCTGGCATTTCTGGCTTATGTTTCAGACAGAAGACCCCCTTAAACAAAAGTTGATAGTATTAAAAAGTACACATACAATCTAAGTTGTAAAACAGACACAGCAGACTTGAGCCAACACAAACCCAGAGGGATCCTGGCTGATACCCATGTGTGCTGTGGGGCCTAATGACTTTTACATATGCCACTAATATGCGAAAACAGCCAGATTTTATTTATAAGAATTTTATTATCGTTGACTTGTTTCCTGCACTTAGGACACAAGCTTGGAAAGTTGAAGCCGCCATGCCCAGTGTCCCGCTACGGTTCTGTGTGACACACTCAGGCAATGGCAGGCAGGTTAAGCAGCACCGACACCGCATCCACGGGAGCCGTGACGTCACGAAGCAGCCCCGCCCCGCAGCACTTCAGTCAGGCAGGGGAGAGGGAGCGAAAATTACAGCTCTCGCTACATTATCTCGTTTCAGGAAACAAAACTACTTGCAATACTTTATTAGCCCAGTGATGCGATTGGATCAGCGCTCTAGCCGCATTCCATCATCATGCCAAATGTTGTTCATTTTTTGCGCGTGTAACAAAAAGCATCCATTTACCCGTGGCTTTTAGTCTGTCATTAATGTTACCGTTATCGTTACGACTTTCGGTATCCCTAATTTAATATACATGTGAACATGCAGCATTGATAACGAAATTGTCGTTTAAATACTATGCAAGCAAAGATCCCACATTAACTGGCGGTGCAAAGCTGGACTGCTCAGCAGGTTGGCATTTTAATATTGCTTCCATACAAGAAATCACGCCAGAACTTCGCTTTTTCTTCCGTACTCAGCAACAAACTGCCAGGAACAGCTCAGCGCACATCTCTCTCACAGGCAACTGTACGCGCCTCATTCCAGCTTATATAGGCCTCTAAAAATAGCTCTACTTGCACTGCCTTGTAAGGCAGCAGAGAGTGACCCAGCAGCCAATCAGAACTCGCTGTCATCGAACTGCACTGCCCACAATCCAAACCTGGTGATTCTATTGGTCGCCTCTGACATCACTGCCCCTCGGTTAGTGAAGGCACACCCCCTCCCTCCCTGTTCCCCTAAAATGGTCACCAGCTCTCCTGAGTGGCAGATTTTTCCAAGAATTCTTTGCGCCTGCGCATGAGGAAAAAGGAGGGGGTTTGAGAAAAGAGAAGAGAGAGGAGGAGTTCGCTCATCTCCCAGATCTGAAGGAGGGGGAGAAAAAGTCTCTTAAGAATCAAGGGTGGGGGGGTGAGAGAGAGAGAGGAAAAAAAAGCTCGCGAGAGGGAAAATGCAAGCTTTTTTCTCCCCCTTCCTCCTAAAATAGAGAGCAAAGATTGCATCCAGGAGCAGGCAGCACTAGTACACAAATAGATGGCAATTCATGTCAGTGAGTTTGCATCTTTCTTCCTGGTACAAGCTTTGGAGTGACTACAGCCTTGCAAAGGATTTCTTGCATCCCATAACCACATTGGATGTTGACTTTTTACAACTGTTTCATTTTTTTTCTATTTCTATCACAATTTCTCTTAAGCAACCTCCTTCTTTTTCACATGTTTGGGTTTGAGTGATCAGCACTTATATGCTTTTTTTCCTGCTCTCTGTAATCTCCACTGACTGTAACAACCAACACAAAACATTTTAAAAAAAAGGGGACTGTGGATCTATTTAAGGAGGACATCGCTCACGGAATATACATATTTTTTCTTGCATAGCAAACATGGATGTTTTGGCTAGTTATAGTATATTCCAGGAGCTCCAGATTGTACATGACACGGGCTACTTCTCAGCAATGCCATCCCTGGAGGAAAATTGGCAGCAGGTGAATGATTTAAATTAATCCTGTAAATCTTTAACTGCACCCGCACACACGTTACATTCACTTTCACATTCTTGCCTGGATTTTCCCTGGCACCTTGCAATATAATCATAAGCAGCCCATATAACCAATACATAACATTCCTTGCCAGCCCTCAGATCCCATTTCCAAAATGCACCAGGTTTCCATTAGCCTATGTGTGGGTTTAATTGCGTTTAAATACTGTCATAAAAAAAAGAGTCAGGAGGATAACATTACTGTACTTTGCATAAAATCTGTATTAGCCACCAAAGGCAGTGTCTTTTTGCATATTGTGCTACAGTATTACAATCAACACACAGAATCAGGATGTTTTCAAAGCATTGTGTCATTTCAGCAATGATAGAGATTTCCCAAAAGCAATGTGCTTAATCAGCAAAATCCAGTGTCATTTTCACAGACTAGCATCATTTTATCTCTCAACAATTATGGCAAAAGGAATTATAATGTTTCATTTGGGATGTACGTCATTCATTTTGGAAGTGTTGGTGCATGCAGTGCAAAATGTTACAATTATACATTTATTGTTAATGATCTGCCAGATAAAGTATTTATAGTGCAAAGATAAATGTGTATCCTCTTGATATCTCTTTAAACTATTGTGTTTTAATTCATGCTGGGCAAAAAAGGTATTTTCCAGTGTACTGATGAGTAATGAATTACTGTAGCACAACAGATGCTTTAGTCTGAAAAGTCACTTACAGTATTAAACAAAAGAGTTGTGCTGAAGATTTGTACTTCAGAGTGATATGGTGTGTGCTGCTCAACAGAAATGGTTTGATGGATGAATGTTTAAACCTTACAGCCACTTGGTGAATATGTTGGAAGGTTAAAGTAGATAAATGTCACAAGGACCTACAATCACATCAGCTAAGAACCAGCTTCCTTTTGAGGAAAAACGGAGAAAGATTTTTTTCATTTTATGGTTTGTGTGGCATTAATTAAAGTGAAACGCCAAGATTTTTGTTCTATGGCAATTCACCAGTCATTGTGCAATAATTAAAAGCAAATAGGACAGTTTCATTGTATTTAACCCTTTGATTGCTGGAGATATTTCTACTGCATCTCTGTAATGGTTGAATCATCAGATTGAAAAAGTTGTGAAGCTGGGTCCGGAACCTGGATAATTAACACTGTCACTTTGATGTTCAGTGCTTATTATATAAAGAAAAATCAGCCATTACATTAAGTTTTGTATTTCATATCATTTTCAGTATATGTATGTGTTTTTTAGTGTTATTTTTACCGTGTGTATGGTGAGGATAAGGTCCGCTGCCATGTTTATTAAGCAGGCCAATTAAAGTGATTATAAAAATGTTTCAGCCCCTAAAAACATGCTACTTGCAAGGCCAGTACTCTGATTCAGTTGCATATTAATAACAGTCTAGACAGCACAATGCCAGATAATCTGTTGACATAGCCAGCATGCCCAAGGCACATTGTATGTGATACTTTGGCTGCAGCTGTTGCCTGCCCCAGTAGGAAACCATAACAGCATTTGCACTTTAGAACAATAGATCAAAGTACAGTAGTATTTTAATTTACATTTTTTGAATCATAATAATGAGGAACTTGCCTATCTGCATGGAGTTGTTTTCGGTATCCTTTTAAAAGTCGACTGTTGGCAGTGTATGCGTTTAAAATGGAAGTGTGTAGCTGCTTTTATTTTCTGTTTTAAAACTTACAAGCTGAAAAAAAACAAAAATTAGCCAGAACAATCTTTTCTGCTTACTGAGTGGGAATGTTTGGAATGTGGTGCTATCATTGTATGTTTATTGCTCCTGCTTTTCCATTGGCTTTTCCATATATGTGGATTTTACACGGAGCAATGAAAAGGGGAGCCATGTTGTCTCAAGGAATAAAATGGAAGAGATTTGTTAGATGTAGTGCTATGTATATTGCGTGTTGGTGTTTGCAATGATGATTCATGGTTTGTGTGATAAAAAAAAAAGTGTGACAGACTTATAATGGTCTAGACACTCAGAGACACTATTAATACATTAGCCTGGATGGTTCTATTGTGTCAGTGTTTTTTTTTCTTCATAGATCAGATCATATTTCTGCTAAACATATGGGATTCTAGGAAAAAAGATATTAACACATTCAGATTGTCAACCTTTCTCTCTCCTTTTCTGTCTTCATCACTTGTGTATTGAATGTATCAGAATCACTGTTCTTCATTTTGTCATTGTAGATACATGAAAGGGCTGACTAGGCTGCTTTTCTTTTGATTTCTACAGTGTGGCCTAAAACCACATGGGTGGTAGGATCTTATCAGAAATCTTTGCATTTAATGACTACCTGACTGATTCATTGTGTAAATAGTGTGACACAATGTTTTTCAAATTCATTTCACTTTTTATCACTACATTTTACAAGAATTGATTGCCAATGTTTTTCTGTTATTTCAAACAAAGAGAGGTTTAGATTAAAACTCCTTGTCTGTTTTGAAGCACAGATATGAATAATTAAAATAAGACCCTGGGAGTATTGCCCTGATGTTTTAATAATTCAACATGAAATCACTTGCAAAACCATTAGTTTCTAAAGTCTGTATACAACGAAACCTGCGTTGCCTTGTAACTCCATTAGCATAATTTTTTTTTATTATGACCATTTTGGAAATAATACAGTATGGCCAATATGTCAAGAAGAATAGTGGATGTGTTTGCACAACAAAATCTTAAAAGAATAGTAGTATCTCTCTCTGCATAAGAAAATGGTATTAAAGCAGTTATGGTCTGAGAATCTCCAGTTTGGATCTTAAAAACATTTTACAGATTGGGGCATTTAGGAATAATATTGTGTCAAAAATGTTAATTTTCATGTTTTTATGCTTTTTAAAATATATGCTTGTGTTCTATTCATTCTATAATAAAAACTAATGAGCAACCTGCAGGCTTTCACTTCTCAGTGTGGTGTCTGATGTAGTTGCATAATGACTGAGGGTTGCAGATTGGAGTGGGTAACACTGTATATTTATTTTAATTTATTATTAAATAAAAATATATGTTTTGGTGCTTTTGGGCCTATTTTGCATTATACATTGTATATCTGGCAGTCCTTGTGGGTGCACAGTAAGCTGAACCTTAAGGGTGAAGACACACAGAGCTACTAGTAGCAGCTACTTGTCAAAGTTACAGAAATAGACAATGCTAATCATTTACTGATAATTGTCTCTACGTGTTTTTTAATAGAGGCAATTCTTAGTATTGCCTATGGAATGGGATTTTCTGGCAATGGCATTTAGTAGTTGTGACAAGTAGCTGCTACTAAGTAGCTCTGTGTGTCTTCATCCTAAATGTTGTCTAGTGTATTCAACATATGTTGCATTTTATGGATATAGAACATCTCTTAAAACCCTTTTCTGTTCATCATTATTGCTTGTTGTGATAAAATAATCATCACTAAATACTATTATAGTCTAGAAAGGCCCACAGAACCATGTATTCTATACCACCAGGTATTTCAATCTTATTGGATCATTTCCATTTTATGGAGTATAATGTTGCTCTTGGGTTGTTTTGACCAACCTAATACTTGTTTCTCTGGCCATTGATCTCTTGAAGCAAATCATTAGCCCAGCACTTTTTTAATGTGTCATTTTCATGTTATGTGACAATTTCAATTTCATTCAAGTTAAAAAGTCACATTTAGAATATACTAGATAGACAAGGAGACATATTGGATAAATGGAAACCCCCTAATTTTGTAGGCAATTATGAATAATATATGGTGCTGGTTTCACTTTGGGCTTAACATTAATCTTATCTGTGCAAATGTCCCCTTTATTGGAGCTCCCTATAGATCTTATCCGTTCTCTGTCTGTGTTTCAAATGAGGGGTGGGCGTGTCCTAACGGTCCCTGCCAGAAGCACAGTAGGAGGGGGATATCAAATCACAGCCTTGCATTCACACAAGCAAAGACAGGCTTCTGTTCCCTATCAGGTCAGCCTAGTTGCTAATTAGTTCCTATCCTACAGTGCAGTGTACTGAGGGCCGCCGGCTCCCCTGCACATCCAGAGAATTCAGCCAGCAGGAAGTGGAACAGATTGGTGGGACTAGTAGGGTTTTGGTGGAATTTCTCAATAAATCAGTCCGAAACACAACTTTTTTAGGCACAGTCCTTCTATATCTAGAGGAGTATAATTCACTGGTACATTCTTAATTTTTAAATGATATGTCTCCTTTAACTGAAACGAATAGAAGAGAAGACTCATATAAGCAGTGTTTTCCATTGTAGATAAAATGACTAAAATGAGGTGCTTCCACAAAATCTTTTTTAGCATTTCTTTATTCCTCCTATAGGAGAAATGTTGCAATGATGGTTATAACATACTGGTTAATACCATAGTTGCAACCTTAAAGAACAGGAAAATGACACCACCTGGTGCTCCACATTTTTGAAAAATCATCCAGCTTGCAGCATTCTCGTACTCAAAATGGCATAAAGCAGGTCAGGTACTAAGTGACCCAGACTACATATATCCTTTACAGATTCTAAGCGGAAGTACATGCCCATTGGACACCTGCTGTCTCTTAGAATCTGTAATGTGCATACATGCAGTCCTGGACAGCAAGTACTTGCAGGTAGAGCTGTGGGCCTAGGATTGCTTTATAACGAAAAAAAAAAAACCTAAAACATAATATATAGGCAAGGTCCAAGAAAATTGTTTCAGTAGAGGCCATGCTTTTAACAAACAAGTGTATCATGCTTGTTTTTGTTCTCATGTATAGACCAGATTAACTGGATGTATTCCTTCGTATTTCTAAAGGAAATTACAAAGTTTTTTTTTTAGGCTCAGAAGCATTTTCATGATGTTCTGCTATACGTTATAATGTAATAAAAGTGCATTGCAAAGGAAAAGATATATTGGATGGTCTGTCCAAACTGTCCCCCTGAAGTGCCATAAATACCTAAAAGAACAGGTAGTGTTGTCAAAATTAACTAAACTCCCAAAAATGTTATCTCTTTTTATGTTTATTAGGAAGAGTCTCTTTCAGTGTACAGGTATGGGACCTATTATCCAGAATGCTTGGGACCTGGGGTTTTCTGAATAAGAGATAATGGGTTTCCGGATAAGGGGTCCGATACCTTTATACACAAGCAGTATACTCTTTACTGTTACAATTTAATGGTGCAAATTATTCAGGCTTGTGTCTGATCTAGAGACATACACATAAAGCATTTAGTACCTACTTGTCCTGGTTTTGTTTAGATAAATATTTTTATGCTCATACTCAATGTATAAAAATATCTTCTATTCTTTTTAAATCAATAATCAATATTTCTTTTATAACTCTTCATAAAAATAAAATAATATTTATTTACCATAGTTGCTTGGCAAAAAAACTGATATGTTACAAATATCATTGTGATATACAGATTGCAAGATAGGGTGCTATATACTGAAATGCACATATTTTTTATGTATAGGTCATTGCAAAGAAATGCAATTTCTCAAATCTTCTAAAATAAAGGTCTTCATGCCATTAATATTGTTTCATTAGAATTTTGCAAGCCCAAGATCATTTTTTTATCAGCAGTGGCTGGGACTGCAATAGAGGTCTTGCTACAAATGACTCCTCACTTTATTATCTTGTAAAAAAAGCAGATACAATTAGTAAATGCATTTTTTATGGTAAGGTCTCATGGAAGTAAAACGAATCACAAAGAGTCTGTCCTTGCTTTGATTTAATTAACATGGATTTTTATTATAAATCTAAACCTTAAATTTGCTAAATACTTTTTTATTAGTGTATAGGCCTGTCCAGATTTTAAATAGGCCAGTAATGATAAAGGTGAATTATTTAAAATCATTGCCACAAGCTAATTAATCTTACTGTGCTATACCTGGCTTGTTGATTTCTTTCTGCATTGTTCTGCACAAATTGAAAAAAAACCTTGATATTTGATATAACGGCACAATGGCACTAAAATATAATATAAGTGATGACCTTATCTTATTCTTATACTTTATCATACCTTATTCTGCATGAGTACTGCAATATGCAAAATATATAGGAAAATCTTTAGATCTTTGTTCTGAGTTCCATCAAATTTTAGAACACATTTTTGGCAACAGAGCCAATTCTGGTGCTTTATTTGTTACTTTGTCATTTAAAAAACACTTTAGCTTAAGGGGACACAGCGCTTGTGGCACTCAAAAGATTGTGCTGTAGGGTGGGTGCAATTTAGTTTTCAGCTTTGTGTCACAGGTAGTATTAAAGGAGCATTATACAGTATAGATGCACGGGGAAACCAATTTGTATAACGAGCTGCTGCTTATTTAAAACCCTAAGGGGCTGTAGCTGGTGGGGTTGATTGTGCTCAAATGAAATAGAAAGTGACTACTTTTAGTTTCAGAATTTATCCTGTTTTAGTGCAAGAAATAACAAAAATATGTATATTTCTTGAATTAATTTATAGGCAAAATGGATTTTTATTTCTTAAATTAATTTATAGGCCAAAAAAAAGTTTGAACGCAAGCCCTATTCATTGAACTAATGTTACAAACGGAGGTTTAATGCCCCTTTAAAGAAGTTAGCAATTCTGGGACTCTGGTTCTTCCTTACTGTGTGGGCTGTTTTTGCATATTATGCACAAGCCCAGGGGGACGGTAATTCTTAAAATTCATTTTACTCACCCATATTTAGAAAGAGTATAAAATGTAAGCAATGTGCCAGTCGACATGTGTAAGACTTGGATTAAGCATAAAGAAGACCCTCCTATTGGTTGGTTCCCTTGTTCACCACAATTATTCATTCCTGGTTGGTTCTCATCCCCTTTAAATCCTGCTCTATCCCACAGCACCTTACCCATGTTCAAGCCTGTGTTTGTTAATCTAGTTTTTGACTCCTGACTAGGGTTGCCATCTGTCCGGGTTTGACCCGGACAGCCTGGTTTTCAGAAGGGCTGCCCGGGTCAAAACCTTGTGCCCTGCTTTCTAAATTAGGAAAACCGGGCAGGACTACTCCGCATCAATGTTACCCTTCCCAGGTATAGTGCCACTCCGTGACATCGCAGCCCCGCCTTTTCCCCGCCACGCAACATCACAGCCCTGCCTCTTCCCAGCCCCCCTGTCTGGCTATGAAAGCCAGCAGAGGTGGCAACCCTACTCCTGACTCTGATCCTTGCTGCCTGACCTGTTCAGGATCTACCTGTTTGCTCCACTGCAGAAAGTTTTGGGGCTCCAAAAGGGTGCCAGTAGTTAGTAGCCCACACAAATTGTCTCTCAGGGTTCATTTTTGGAAAAAATCAGGTTCATAATTGATGTTTACTTTCCTACTTTACTCCTGATTTGTTAGTTACATTAGGTATAATACTTAATGTAAATCACATAAATTAGACTGGAGTAAGTTATGTCATGATATTCTTACTACTAAAAATCTCCCTGTGACTGTGTGGGTACTCTAGTTTAAACATTTAAAGCATTTAAGGGTTGATTCACTAAAGTGCGATAAGCGTTATCGCATGCTTTTTTGTTGTATTCAAATTGACGCGAAAAAAACGCACAATTCGCTAAAGTATTATCACATGCATTAAGTCGCATATTGTGTACGTTAAATAGTGCGCTACCGTAATGCGTTAATTTTAACGCATGCGTTAATTCTCGCATAGAAATAATACTAACGCATGATTCAAAAACGCATATGAAGCGTTATATGCGCTAAATATCGCATTAGTCTGTGCAAAAATTAACACCTACTTGGGGCAGGCGGTACTTAAAGAAAATTGTGGTTTGTGAGCTTTTGGCAACAGAATATGGACTTTGCAGTGGGAATTTGTCAAGTATGTGTTGGCCCTAGAGTCATGTTCAGGGAAATGGTCATTTGCAGAAAAGTAGTTTTACGAACGTAATGGTTACGTGCATTAAATCATGCGTTAAATCGCGCACTAATATAGCAAGCGGCGAAATATATCACGCACGCGGAGAATAACGCAAGAAAAACGTTCATCGCGACTTAAATAATGCAAACAACAACGCGTCTAAATTAACGCAAGTATCCTTTTAGTGAATTGTGCGTTGTAGTGAAAAATAAGAAGTGGTAACATTTTTAACGCATGCTATAAATAGCACTCGTTTTATCGCACTTTAGTGAATCAACCCTATAAACTCCTGGAAATCCTTCTGCCACCTCTCCCAGGTCCTGGAGATGTCATGGTGGCAATGCTTAGAATTTTTCAGTTTTTATGCTATTTTGTCCCCTTTACAATCAGATTCTTAAAATATTTGTAATTTTGCAGGTTTCAGAATAGGAAATTATATCAAATACATGTCCAAACCATGCTTTCTCAAACCAAAACATTCTGTAGTTCTGTAAATTCTAAATGAAAAAAGAAGATAGATGTGTCAGTTGTGTATGCACTAACCTGTTACCTTTTGCTACCTGAAGATTCGGCATTGTGACAATTTTTTTTGACGCGTGCAGCAAAATTTTTTTGATGTGCATCTTTTTCCACATTTCGTGAATTTTTCGCCGTTTCACAAATCTTTTCAAAGTTTTGTGAATTTTTTGGCAAAGCAAAACGGTACAGATCTGCTCATCTCGCTCATCACTATTCTGAACATAGTGTCTTTATAGCATTATTATTATTATTTTACCCAGTATCCAAAGCCTAGCAAGAACAACATCATGATCTTGAAAAATATGTCTAGACAGGCACCAGGCTTTTTTTCTGGTGTCTGAGCTGTATGTAAAAAAATCTAGCATGTTTTTTTTTTTCTTTTGCCAGAGACAAGTTTATTTCATTATGAATGAGGCTGTTTTTTTGACATTGCAAAGAGGGAAGTTAAAGTAATTTGTGTTCCCTGACTTTGCCTTACATTGTAATGTGCTAGGTAGCATCCACTGTACATTTTAATTTTTTGAGAAACATGGCAGTGTAATGAAATAAATCAAATTAGTATTATTCTTGACTATGCATACCAGTGTCTAAATCGATGTTTGACGATATAGAACTTCCTGTATCCAACCCACCAGTCTTGATTATGAGCCTGGGTAAGTATTATTGCATTGTATTAGTACACTTATAATGTGACAGGTTACAACAGCACAAAGATTTTTATCCATAGGTGACAATCTGTACAGCTGATTGCCCATGCTTCACGCAGTTATTTATTATGATAACATTGGCTCCAGGTTTGGTACTTGCCAGTGAGAATTCTTGCTGAGGACAGGTGATTTCAAACAAAATACTCACATACATTTGACCACATAGCGTAATAGTGTGCCTACAGGCCTCCTAGCTGGAGAGTTGTATGGGTGCATATATGTACATATTGCTGAAGCTGCAAAACTGTAATGGTACCACATCTTGTGGGCAGATGGTTACAAGTAGGCTTTTGAAACTCTCAGCTTTCCATCTGTTCTGTGCTTCAGAGTACCAGCATCCTTTGCTTTCCAGATGATGGGACTGATAGTTTGTAACAGCTTCAGGGCAGCACACTTGGCATCCAACATAATGTATGGGAGACTCATGCTTCACAAACATAGTTTTTATTTATTTTGACATAACTGAATTCTTTCTATGTTTTTTACCATTATATCTAGGGTTGCCACCTTTTCTGAAAAAATACTGTCCTTCTTATATTTTTATTTTTCTGATCTATTGGCCTATTGACCTAATGGCATGAGCATCCAGCATCATTTTTACCAACCAGCCTGCAACCTTATGCACTATTTGACATGTTACCAGAAATTAAAAGTGTTAGGATTTTTTTTAGGGTTTTATTTTTTTATGTAAGCAGAAATATATATTTTGTCACAGGTAATTGGATTCATTACCAAACACACTAAGGGGAGATTTATGATTGCTCGAGCAAATCATGGGATTTTGGGGAAAAAAACCTCATTAGCTGAGGTATTTTTCCTTGAGAGGGCTTTCTTAAATAAGAAAAAGTGCAGCAGCTCTTGAGTATGGAAAGCCTGGAGCAATTATAAATCTGCCCTAAACCTTTTTCAAACTTAAAAAGTCACAAAGCACAGATCATTTATATTTTTAGTGTCATGATAATACAATCCTACCAAACTGCCATATGCTTATCTGTAAATATTGCTCTTTTACATCTCATCCCTAGAGCCACCATTTTGTGTGCTCTCCAGAGAACACTTGACAGGAAGTAAAGCAACTCTAACTGTAACAGGATAAAGTATGTAAGCACTGTCCATTCATTGGCTGATGTAACCTTGCATGTATGTGTGCCTCATACAAGCCAGAGGGTGGAGCTTAGTGCTCGGAATGGCTTCCAATTTGGGACTATCCAGTAGCAAATACTATCAGAAATATATATTTTTCATAAAAAGGTTTTTAATAAAATGAAATAGTAGTTTTATGTAATGTATTTTTATAGAGACCTGTAAGGTTTAGGGGTATAGTTTCCCTTTAAGTATCAGGCTCCCTTTAACCTATTAGTGTAGCTCTCTCTGCCTTATATTATTAATCCAGTGGAACTCACAGAGTACAGGTGGCTGTAAAGGCTAGATACATGTGTGGATGCATCATTTGTCTCTGATTTCCCTTCTTGTCTAGCCCTTCACAGATTAGTCCAAATGTTTCCAAATAAGGTTTAATACAATTTACCCCATTTAATTATGTGCACTTGTACTTTTACTTGTACTTTACTTGTACAGCAGCTCCACGCAGTCACCACATAACCCTTAGAGGATATCTTTCTTACTTCAACCTTTTTGAAAATAGGATAGAAATGTACATTGTACATTATGTTTTTTGTTTCTGTACCAGCCCATAGCAACCATAGCCCATTAACAGTGAAGATCCCCCAAAGATGCCCCCAGTAGCTCCCTATCTTTTTTCTGCTTTTTCCCAGCACATTGCTTTGTGCTGCTTTTAACATGGAGATGTGTAGGATATGTAATAGCACTGGGCAAAATTACAAATAGCATGCAAAGACAATACTATGATAGATGTAAAAACGTTTAATTTCTGGTGTCGGTATCTCTTTTCCTTTCAAATTTGTAGAAATACAAACTCGAATGTACAAACTCGAAAATTGATAAATTAGCCCATAAGAGTGCCGTATATGTCTTAAGTCATCTGCAATTCAATAGACACTCTAGATATTTTGATTGTTTGCATTTTTAGTTGTTCAGCTACTTCCACTTTCTACTTTTAGAGGCTCCTGGAAATATATGCTGAGTAATGTTTTTTTTCTATGTCTGTGCCAGGATTCTGGAGTCCTCACTGGAAAACAGCTATTCCAGGAACAGATGAAGGGCTTTTAGATGTGGAAATAGTTTCTGTTGCCTGCAAAAAAAGGAATAGCCCATAGCAGGCCGTTGTCATCTAAATTATTTATTTAAGTAGAACCATCAAAAGGTCTGGAGGCAAAATTACAAGAGTAGGGACTTAAAGCGGACCTGTCACCCTAAGAAATAAGTCCAAATTATTTTCTATATTGTTAGTTGAGCAAAATAAACTTTACTTACTCTATATTAATAATATAAATCTTGTTTCCTTCCGTCTTGGAATTACTCAATCAAAGCAAGCAGGCAGGCACCATTTTGTGGACACTGTTATGAAGGCAAGCTTTGTATCATGCCAAAATCTTGTTTATGTGCCAGAATGGGGGGTCAGATGCCCTGGCCCATGCACTGGCTACAGAGTTAGATAAGGAGGAGGGAGGGGAGAAGTGAGATGTGCAGTGACATCTAGGAAGTGCTGAATGGAAAGCTAAAGTTACTGTCTGCCCCGCCTCTATGCCTAAGGCATAGAGGCGGGGCAAGCAATATATGATTGACAGCTGTGATTTTTAAATGCCTTTATAATGGGTTTGGATGTGTTAATATAAAAATGAATTTGGGTTTCATGTTTAATTTGAACAGGACTTTTATTATACAGATTTTCATGTCTGGGTGACAGGTCCACTTTAAAGGAGAAGGAAAGAAACCATAAGCACTCACAGAAAACCTCTATCAAAAGAAACACAGGATTTATTGTCTCTTTTTTGTAAACACGGTGTCTGACTTCCTCTCTCAGAAAAATCCTTAATTCCTGTGGTGAGAGTCTGCGCAGTTCTCTCCTCTTGCCCCTCTCCTTCTCCCCCCTCCAATAAGAATTCTAAGAACTCCCTCCCGCCTCCCTAATGAATGTGTTATGAATCTTATGAATCTGAGCTGTAATGACTAGACTGCAAACAGGAAGCTATTTAAAATAACAGCTGCTGTCTTAAAGAATAAGTATACCTTTTTTTCCCAGTAAAATCAATACAATTACTCTGAACAGCCTCCAGAATTACCTACCTTTGTCCTGTTCAGTTCTCTCTTCAATTCGACTACCTGTAGTCAACCGGGTGAGCCTTTTGGGCATGCCTGGAGGCAGCAGGAGCCAGTCTGTGCATTAGCAGGGTTTTTTTCTTTGATGAGCGACCTGAACAGGAAGTGGGGGCGGGGCTTCACTCTGCACAAGGAAGCAAAGAAAAACGATCAACTTATAACTGAGGAACCAGGTCAGAGTGAATGCTGGGACAAAGGTAGGTAATTCTGGAGGCTGTTTAGAGTAATTTTACTGATAGAAAAAAAAAGGTTTACTTATTCTTTAAGCAAAGGGAAAAAGCTTCTAGAGCTCTTTACTCAGGTATGGTAATGGTTTCTGCAGAATAAATATAGTGTTCTAGGTGGCACTAATGTGGCGAATCTATTGGCAGTAATTCACAAAAAAGACACTTGTCTGAATTAAGCAATTTTATTGCACAATTCATTATTCTCTGTCATTATTGCTCTACTCCACTACAACATTGTGCCAATGTGTCCACCCTACCTTTTGTACCGAAGCTGTAGAGCTACCACCGCCCAGAACCTGGCAGTAGCCCCTGAGTGCCTACAGCATCAATCAGTGCACCAGAGTTGCATTCTGGGAGTAACAGAACCTCCACTCCGAAAATGCTAGACACGCCTTGAACCTAATTTGCATCAAGTGCAAATGTGCCCATTTTGATATGTTATCCACATTTGTAGCAGATGCAAACTTGAGCACACCCACAGTCATGCTGGAACTATAGAAAAACCCACTGCATTATGGACATGAGTCCATAGTCAAAGCAGCTTTAAGGGCCTGAGCTTTTTACTTTCTTTTAATAAGATAAGAGCGGAAGGTAGTGGAACGGTTAGCTGATCACACTCAAATTATATACCATCAATACCTACAACAAGCTCAGTGACTATGATGTCTTTGTCTGCAGGCTCTTCATTACAACATATTTATGTCACATCCATTCATTCATTCAAACACTTTTTTCCAGCTTACCGGTTTAATGCTACACTGAAGAGCTACAGAATAAGAAAGTTAAATAAAAATACCACAAATTAGGTTACATTGTAATCATGATATTAGTTCATTTTAAGATGAACATATATTTTAATATGTTTCTGTCTAGATTATTTTATGCCTAATGAACAGTATGGGATGGAGATCACTGCATGATATGTATTTCCATTATCTTCTAATGGACTTATATGAGTTGTACTGCAGAACTCTCTTGTAAGACCTCTATAATTAGAAATTTAGTATTTAGTGGTATTTTTTCCTTTCTGGTCCCATTTATATAGAAGTACACTTTTAACTTGCCTTTCTACACTGTGCTGCAATTTCTTCTGTAAAGGCCAATTTCTGAGTCTTAAACACTTTAAGTATGCACAGCATGCTCTTCTGCCAGCAAAATTAATATTTTCCTTTCAGATAAGAATATACCATTTTGTTCCAGGATAATGTCTCCTTGTGACCTTTTTTACACCAGTAGTAAAAATTCATATTGATACCCAAACAATGTCTGTGCTCAGCATTCAGAGGATGATTCCATTGTCCTTCCAAACACTATTACGACCTTTGATTCCATGCTGCTGTGAAACTCCTTTTACCACTGTATAATATAAACTTCTAAAGAGCAGTATATATTACTGTTATGCGGTGAGAGGAAGCTCTGCTTTTAATAGCTTTCTAGAAACTGCAAACCTTGCTGAATTGGTTGACTTATGTATCAGAAGGCATTTTGTTTTACTCTACATACAAGATGCACAGCTTTAGTATGTGCATTTATTTATATGCTGAAAAGAAATGCCTTTTATATTGATAATTTTTCATATTGATCCGATTTTCTAATACACCACATTAGGGAAACCATGAGACAATTTTTTCTCTAAATTTGGTAGTTCAGAAACAAGAATGTTTTTATGGACACGCGAATAAAGATTATTTTTTATTGAAAAGAGCTCCTGGAGTGCTCCGTCTTTATCTACATTCCTTCTCTAAATTTGGTCAATGATGTTGTCATTTTTTTATTAGCTACTTAAAATCTAGCAAATACTGCTTCTCGCCACAAAGTATCTTATTAAAATATTCTTTATTATTATTATTATTAACATTTATTTATAAAGCGCCAACATATTCCGCAGCGCTGTACAATAAGTGGGTTTCATACATTGGACATACAGAGTAACATATAAAGCAATCAATAACCGATACAAGAGGTGAAGAGAGCCCCTTTTTACAACATCTTAATCTCTATTGGCCTTCATCTTTCTACTCTTATAGACCATGTAGTTATCTGAACTGTGACAAAGACATACGGACATAAGGAGAATATAATACATAAAAGGTAACCTATACACCAGTCAATATGACAGGAAGCATGAACTGTTCTAACCCACATCTTCCATAGCTACAGCATCCGTACTTTGGTGCAATAAAAGATTTCTCTTTGTCCCAAAATGTCAACTAGCAAAATTATAATTATATAAGTACATAAACAAAATAGTTAATATAACAAGGCCTTTATTCAGTTGCATTTTAATAGGGCTATGTAGATCTTATACAGACTCATTTAACACAAACAACAAAACTATAAACTACAAAACTACACTATGCATCAGGTACCTTGTTTGTGTTCTGTTTCTGATTCACTTGGATGACAATATGAATCCAGTTCTTTTCCTTGTGCAAGTGGTCCTTTTAGGTAAAAAATGTACTTAATGGATTTTTTGTGCATTAATGAATTAATGAACAATGTTATGGGATTTTGAATTTGCATTGTGAGTATATGGCATATTAACATGCATAGACTCTTTTTCAATTTAACATATACATTCAGGCTGATTTATTGAAGTACGTCAGGTCCGAAATACAAAAAATTTTTATTTTTCCGTACTGTGCGTATTTTCTGCGACTTTTTCATATATTTGTGTGACTTTTTCATACTAAGGTTTTCCTGCCATTTCCGATCTGAAAATGTCGTGACTTTCGGATCGCCAATACGATATTATCGTGACTAATACGATTTTTTCGTAAGCATTTTCGTGATTTTTGTTAACATCAGAAATTATCGTATCTAATCCGAATTTTATCCATTTCGGGATTCAAACTCGTACTTTGATGAATGTGCCCCTATAAGTTGTGTTTTTTTTGGAACAAAGCAAATACAGGGTTTAGGGTCTTGCTGGACATGACTTTTGTATAATATACAAATATCGGAAACGGCAGGAAAACCTTTCTGACTTCTGATCCTTCTGTGCATGATTTTGGAATATACAAGAGGTAGCTATGTAAAGCTACAGATGATGTGTTATACATTTATCCTAGTTTCCCTTTGCATTGCAGAATTTTACATGGCACTTAGAAGGCAGTATTTTTCATTGGTTATTTTTATATCTGTGCAGAACAGATTACTATTTTGGAATATGCCGTTAATAATTTCTTGGATTTAACAACTCTTATTTTTTGGACTCTTAATAATTTAGGAAGAACAAATCTGAACAAAGCTACAAAGTAATTATATAAAAAAAGAAAAGGCAAATTGCCGAGAATTGTATTACATAACAAGTACATGTAGGGGGGTATTTAATCAAGCACGATTTTTTCAAGTCTGGCTTTTTGCCATAGAACCGTAATTTGTTGCGGAGGGAAAATGTTTTCGCAATTTATTATGCAACAAAACCAAGGAAATTTTACATTTAAAAATACCCAGCAAAAACCTGTCAAGATCATGTAGAAGTCAATGGTAGATGTCCCTTTTACAATTTAAAGATCTTTCTTTGCTTTGTGGTCTTAGAGGTTTTCTGTTTTTTTTAATGCTGGCTTTTGTGCAACAATATGAAAAAGTCATGGTCATTGCGTGACAAGTCAAAAAAGTTGCATTTTTCGGGACTTTACTGCAACTTTTTCTGTTTGTGCTTTTTTTCAGTTTGGATCATTAATAAATGGCTGCCATTTGTGGAAATGTTTTTTTTCGTGGTTTCAAACAGATATAAATCCGAAAAAAGTCAAGTTTTAGTAAATCCCCCATTCGAGTTGGTATCCATAGGACACTACTTTAAAAATCTTGAGCAATGTTGATTGAAATTGTCAGCTTTTAACCTAAATAGTTTGGATTTTAGTTATATTGCACCTATTAATCAAATTGTTGTGTTTTTTAAAGTTAACTAGTCCATGAGTGGCAGCACCCTTTGAAGTGAAAGTTTTAGATTTACAGCCTTTATGTTTTGAGTCTCTACTCACCTTCAAGTAGGAGCTGTACAATAGAGATGAGTGTGCACTATATGGGTCTTTGGAGACTCTTCGGGTCTCTTCGCCGATACGAACCTGCTTGCGCATGCACAGTTGGAGGTAGCAGAAAATCAGCATCAACTGTGCATGTACAAGTAGGTTAGGTGTCGGCGGTTAGACTCGAAGAGTCTTCAGTCGGAAAAAGATGTCTGTGAGTTATGCTCTGCATTTTTAGCTAGCAGTTAGCGATAGGGACAGAGTGTAAACATAAAAACAATGCAATAAGGGAGAGGTGAGGGGGGGGGGTTTTAGCCAGTGAAAGTAAAGGGTGCTTTTTTCACCCGCGGGTATAATTTTCCTAATCTAAGGCTTACTTACTAAGTATCATGATGCAGTCAAATGCCTGTGTCACTGTCCATAGGCCAGTGCTGTATATCAAAAAAACTGTCCATAGGTCAGTGCTGTATATCAAAATTATATTATTTATAATAAAACAAAGTTATCAAGGGGCAGTAACACATACCAACCAAAATTTTGTTTTCTTATAAACAAGTGACCAGTAAATTAATGCGATTTAAAGTAATGCTGTTTGGTTGCCATTTTGATAGGACTTTGCAAAAAGTGCTAATCCCTTAATTATCCTAATGCCTTATGTGGTACACCAAAATATGTTCATATATTGCAGGCTAAGCATATCAAAGATAAATTACATGTAGATCTGAAAAGAGGAGATAAAACAGTAAAAGGCAGAACTATCTGAAAACAACAGAACAAAGAAATACTAGAATTTCAGTTCATAAGCAAAAGTTTTTAATCTGATGTTATGTTCATTATTGACTCATTTTATATTATTAACTACATCTGTATTTAGCTCTACTTGAATGCAACAATAAAAAAACATCTTATAAGGGAGTTCTAGTCTAGTGTCATATATATATAAAAGTTATGGTAAACCAAGGTAGATTTTATACTTTTTTGCATCGGGTGCTCCTGTCAGTAAACTGAGATTTGTGAAATAGGCTTATAAAAAGACTACTGCTTTTGTTATGCTCAGTGAAGTACACGCAACATTGTTTATTTCACACAACAATGCAGGTTATTGGAAATAGTAGTATAAAATGTAAGTCATAGGTATGCCAAGATAACTCTGTATTTGTAGGGAATGCACTCCCTCCCCGGCTGTACTTAACAGGCTTAATAAATTGTGATTTAAACGTGTTACTGAGGGGTATATTTATCAGTGTCAAATTAGAGCTCACCACATAAAAATTCACCAACTCTCTATTTATGGGTGAAAGAGAGAGAGAGATCACCATTTGGCAAATATACAGTGTGGGTGAATTTTTCTGTGGTGAGTTCTAATCCCATACTTTGATAAATATGCAATGATGTGTATGCAAAATGAATCATTTTGGTTGCAACTCCATTTTATTCAAGGGCTCAGCAAAATTACTGTGGTTTGTGATGATTTTTTTACTTTAAATCTGAAAAAAAATATTTTTTGCTGGCTTGTGGACTATGTGACTGTTAATTCCTGTTATTGTTTCCTTTCTGACAAACAACATAAAAATGTTATAGCTTTGTGGCAGTGGTTCTAAATATATAGTGGCAGAATCAGTATCTGACAAATAGGATTATTTGCCTTTTATCTGAGATACCTGGACGGCTGTAATAGCGGGTTAGTAGATGTGTAAACAGAAGTAGTGAACTTTTAATATTTTCATTATCTACAATAAAGCTGCACTGTGAACATGTGTAAATAAAAAAAGGCTTAATATAAAAGTATAGTTAGTGTGGTGGCAGTATCTCTTGGCTTTACATTGTAGTGTGAAGCATTCTGCTAGTGAACTAGTAAGAAATGGTTTGTCATTGTGTTATTGCCCTAAATATATAGTTTCCCTTGCTGCTGTTAGAGAAAATTGTCACCTAATTTATTCTATTTCCAAATGCGTTATGTCTAAATATCTTAACAAAGTAATGGGCACTTTGTCATGAACACAAAAAAGCTCATGCAGGCGCAATGACATCAGCTCTGGCGGTGACATCACAGCACAATGAGCATGCATGTGATATCACTTCCAGTCAAGCGTGATCAAGGAACCCCCTACCTTCCACCTCTGTGTCGCATTTGATAGCAAAGTATCCGGCAGCAGGGAATGGGTCTTTTTTTTTAAAGTCATATTTATCATATAGGCATCCATGGGCCGTCCCCCAAAAGCTGCTGCCCTAGGCACAGGCCCTCGAGTGTCTATATGGTAAAAGGCCCCAACCTTTGCACTTATTGACATCGGGGGTGTGGTAGCTAAAGGGTTCCCAAAGCTGCGTGAATAAGTACAGCACACTTGTGCCTAAAGAATAACACAGATTTTGATGCCTAGTGCCAGAAATTACACAATCTTGCAGTTGTGTCCGATTCTTCAAAATGTATTTGAGATAGTGACATTTTGAAGTATTGGCCACAGCTGCATGGGATACAACTCTCCCTCATCTATATTGGAATTAGGGGAAGAAACGCTACTTTCTACCTCAAAAAAATATGGTGAATTGCTCCAAATTGCACTTTGAACACCGCATGTGTGTAAGTAAATGCCACTATATACTCCTTTTGCCAAATTGATTGTATCTTTGCCCAGCTGCACGCCCTGGGGGTGACTAGTTACGTTACTCACAAGCAGGCAGGAGATATGAAATAAGCTGTTTCAGTATTAAATAGGTGCCTTATATAGAACCTGTTAGCTGACTGCCATCAGAGAGTAGAGGGGGCAAAAGATATGGGATGTGTGAATTAAAATGTGACAACCACTGGAAAGCAGAGTGCCAGTCAGTGTTCGGTCACAGGCGAGGAGGGTGAGCGGAAAAGCTCATCCCAAATCCGCCCACGACCTGCAAGTGATGTGCCGAGGTTGGCCCAAACCCGCCCGCGGGTTAATGTGGGCCGGCCCGCACATCACTACTGGCTGCCAACAGAAGCTAGGTGTAGGCAATATATAGGGCACAATGAAGCAGACTTTTTAGGACATCCAATGGCTCAGTTACTTTTCACCAGCGCAGTAACTTCAAATAGTTTAAACTTCCAGTATTCCAATACAGCTATATCCTTAGCTAGTCAGGTTGTCACTCCTGTGCCCATGTTGTATCACTACACAGTATAAGTGTTATATTTTGAAGATAGAGGACACTTGATACTACAGATCTTTGTTGTGCTCAGTTTATTGGTGTGTTACTACATGTTTCAGACAATGTCCTTTCTCAAGTAAATAACATAAAACTTGAGCACACACCTTAAATTGTTTTCCAAGAAGGAGTGCAAATGCTCCTAAAATGGCTGCTGGAGCATTTGCTGTTTGGGAAAAATAAAGAGGGTTTGTGGAAATGAACAGCCATTCAAATTTCTCGAATTTTTTAAATTTTTTGTCTTGAAAAAAATTGTGATTTTTGGGCAATAAAGGCAATATTTTTATTCTACCCTACCAACATTATTGTGACATTTCATAAATATTACAATGATCAAGTTTAATTTAAATTAACACTATGTCAAGTTTATGTGACTTTCAAGGCTAGAAAAAAACATTTTAGTAAATCTGCCCCTTAATGTTTCAACTTAGATATAGTGTTCTAATTAATTATAATTAATTACATGATCTTAAGAATAAAGTAGCATGTTGAGCTTTCTTAGGTTTTATGCAGACCAGTTGTGCATATATTCTTTATTTTTCATTTAGATAATCACCTTCAAAATTACAAAAATAAACAGGTAGATTAACTGGCATACAATGAATTTTATGTATGCATTAGTGGGTGTGTTTGTGTATGTGTACTTGCATGCATTTATGTGTCTGTAGATATATTGTGCGCTCCTTTGCTGTACAAAGTGATTAGTGAACATTCTCTGTAAAAGGCTAAATAGTACATCAGAAAAACTGTGTATAAATAGTGTATTAGGTATAAAAAGTGTATTAATAAATAAAAATTGTATCACCAAAAAGTGTACCATTTATTTCTTCTTTTTTCTGAACATCATTGATATATGTTTTTTTAATTTGTGCTTGTAATGTTTTCCCCTGTTTTTAATTATACATATGTATTCACCTATACTGAACATTTGTTATGTAGTCCTCTTTTTTCAATATTAACTGGTTTCCAGCTTGCCCCTTTACCATTGCAGTACTGTTAAAGGTATACAAAAAATGTATCATGTACCTTATGTACCTCTAAATCCATGACTCTTATTTGCTGTGTAAAGTGTCTCTGCAGTACCACATAAGCTTCATTTTACTAGTACCCTATTTGTAAAGGGTATATTGGTAACAATAGCAGGCAAGAATGACATTCTTCTGTGGAGGCAAAAAAAACAAAAAATTAATTATGGATTTTTCATACAACTTTAATGGCTCTGAAAATGCGTTGAAAGCACATTTTGAAAGAACATTCTTCTTTACAAGAAGACATAATATGTATATGATGATCCTTATTTAAAAAGAAAAAAGTAAGCTTGCCTCTTCTTGTTAAAAAATATAGTTGATAAAATATCCGTTAATAAAAGATGAGAATGAAAAAATACTTTGTTTCAAATGTGTGTACTTTATAAGTATTCATTCTTTATATAATATATGTATATAAATATCTGGACTTCGTAACCCAGATTTCCTATACTATAGAATGGTACATTCTCATTGGGTTGGTGTACACATTTGGCAGACTGAAGCACGTGGTTTTTAAAACAAGTCTAAGGGGCATATTTATTATGCTGTGTAAAAACCCCTAGGTATTCGGTTTCCCTATGCCACAATGCACTTCTGAGTAGTTTTCAATACTTTAGAATGGTGCCGTATCATTAGTCAGATGGGTAGGCCTGTGATTGTAGCCCCAAGAGTATCTCTAAAGGGAAACATAAACCTATACCACACCATATACAGTATTTCATACCAAATGGACTGGCAATTGCTTTGGCCATAAGGATACATATGTTAAATTATGTAAAATGGAAATTGAAGGCCTTGGCTATCCAGGCCATGTCAAATCTACTACCCCCTTTCACTTTTCTAATAAGCTCCACACCTTTCCTACCAGCAACTAAGGTACAGCCCCAACATACGGGACACCTTGTCATTGCCCCTTGTTGACTCTGCCCTCATTGGCAGCATTGTTACGTGCCCTGTTCAAGAGCTGTTACTTATATTGTTTTATATCTGCAGGCTAGATATCAGTGTCTATCAATATCCTTATTGCTAAAAAGTTAAAAGGTAACATCATCACTTAGGGCATCCTTTTTAAAATAAAAGACTTATTTAAAACATACTGTTCAGGTTGCTAGAAATGCTGCTCTGCATTTTAGAATTGCTCATAAGTGTCCTCTTATAAATGTGATGTCTGCAAAGATAACAGTAAATTTAATCTTAAATAATGCATTAGGGCTCTCAGGAAGCTAGTAAAAATCAGAGGTGAGCCCCGGAAGGGTCCCTAGGGGGCAGTTTTACAGAATATGTTTATGAAAAATACATACAGGAGAATTGCATCCCTGTATATATTTTTCCTAAATGAAATTTTAACAATCGTATGTCCTGGATTTTGGGCTGGTCCAAAGCAAAGTTTAGGATGCACCACTTCCAGTTAATTGGGTTAATTCAGTCTCTCAGAGTGTTGCTTTAGAATCCTTAATATTGCATTTAAGGTAAAAGTATCTTTTCTAAATTTGGACTAGAAAGAGTTTGGAAAAATATACAGATTGTAAACTGAAAAGATTGCAGTAAATATGTTTTCATTTGAAGTTCTAAACTAAAAACAAACCAAAATATTTTGAATATAATATCAGTTGATAGATCAGTAATTTTATTTCCACTCCACTTCATATTGTGGTGATATTGTGGTCAAACTACAATTTTGGAACTCTAAGTGACTTTTAATATTCTTTTTATCATTACATTTTATAATATTTATTAAAGTGGCTTCAATAATCTTATTTGGATAATTGGAAGATTTTCATTGTGTGATTAGATATGTCTGTCTGCCTTTTTCGCATTTGTCTTGTTATCCTTCCTTTGAGTTTTGCATGATTGCAGGTGATATCTGCCAAGCCTAAGCCATCAGATATTTGTTGAACTTTATGGACAGTCAGGGAATGTTGAAAGTTAAAGCTTAATAACACTCAAAGGAAAACATATTTGGCATAGCTATGTTAGAACAAAGGTTGGTGTCACTGATGAGCACAAGGCAGTAATGAAAAGTTCCTGACTCACAGCCTTTAGTGTCTGCTATTTGCTGGTTGCTTCTTCATGACCTCACAGTTCTTACACACACTGAAAAAGGACTCATGAACTTGACATTTGGGGGGTCATGAAATACAAAATATGCTGTAAGGCTGCCAAATCTTATACTTGTGATTTGATATCTTTTTTTGTGTAGATTAGCAATAGATTTCCTGCATTTTTAGCTCTGATAATTTGAAGTAGTGAGATCTACTGCTCAGCAGTTTTGAAATATTTTGTTTTAAAAGGAAAAGTAACCCTGAACTGGCACCGAGTTAGTTAACTGCAGCCTGTTTCATATCACTGAATAGACATTTACATAAACCCCGCAATATGCAGAAAATCCTTTCTTTTTAATGCAGAATTATACAGTAACTTGCATATCTTGTCATGGTCTTAATGGCCTAATTGTGCTCATTAGCATAGCAATTTACTATGCATTTTTAACAGAGTGTTAATCAATTGTAATCCATTTTTGATAAAACTGCATTACAAAGCTGTATAATGGCAGTCTGGCAATGTGCAGTTCTGCTATAACAATCCAGCATGCCCCTGAGCTTGTTTAATGAGTTATGGGAAGGTGATTATCTGCTAATGCCATGTTATTCATAAAACAGTTTTTTAAAGAGGGTTTGCCATTGCTAATGTTCCATGTGAGCTCACAGAAATAAACCAGTTCCAGACACTTGATTTAAAAAAATCCCTCTTCAACCACTACCCCCTTTAAACTGATTTATGATGTGATTAATGTTTTACGTATGCAGAGGTTCTGCAGCAGAATTTTTTAGCTGTATGCTATACTATTAATCAGCTCTGCAGAAAGGTTACAGACTATTCTCAAAACGTCTATAGATTTTTTTATAAATATTGCTTTTTTATATTTTTGATAAACGCATCGAAGAAACATCTTTGCTAATAATTCATAAAACAGCTATATTTATATTACTGTTTAAAAATGTTATATATATAGACTATATATAAAAATGTTATACAGGTATAGGACCTGTTATCCAGAATGCTCTGGACCTGGGACTTTCCGGATAAGGGATCTTTCCATAATTTGGATCTCCATACCTTAAGTCTACTAAAAAAAATCATTTAAACATCATTTAAACCTAATAGGATTGTTTTGCCTCCAATAAGGATTACCGTAATTGTATCTTAGTTGGGATTAAGTACAAGGTTCTGTTTTATTATTACAGAGAAAAAGGAAATCATTTTTAAAAATTTGAATTATTTGCTTATAATGGAGTCTATGGGAGATGGCCTTTCCGTAATTCGGAACTTTCTGGATAACGGGTTTCCAGATAAGGGATCCTATACCTGTATATATTTTAGACATTATTAGAAAATGACATAAAGCTTTAATTCCATTTTGGTTAACATGTAGTGCTATGGATTATCAGTAGCATAAGGACACATTTGATTTTAGAACTACATGAATTATGTGACCTATTGACAAAAGAAAAGAAATCATAGGTTGACAGAACTGACATTTTTGTGTATATCAAGAGTGTAAATGTTACTGCAATATATGCCATGTTTTTACTTTTATCAGTTTATTAATATTATGCAAAATTGATAGCTAACTATCCTCCTTAATTGTTTCAGCTGAATGAAAATTTTCAGATTTTATTAGTGTTTCAAAATGAACACAAAGGGGCTGATTCATCAAAGTACAAGTTTAAATCCCGAAATGGGTAAAATTCAGATTAGATATGATAATTTCTGATGATTGCAAATATCACAAAATTGCTTACAAAAAAATCGTATTAGTCACAATAATATCATATTGGTGATCCGAAAGTCACAAAATTTTCGGATCCGAACGATCGCAAACGGCGGGAAAACCTTTCTGACTTTGTTCCTTCTGTGCATGATTTTGGAAGCCTCCCATAGGACTCAATAGCACTCTGCATCTTCAACCAGGCCAAAGGAAAGTTATGATACCGAAGCTTGAATAAATCTGAAACTTTTGTACTTGATTGACACGATTTTGTCGCTTTTTGGTCGCGCTTTTTTTTGCAAAGTATGAAAAAGTCGGGCTAATGTATGAAAAAGTCGCAGAAAATATGCAAAAGTTGTAACCTTTAAAAAAAAATACAAATTTTTTGTATTTCGGACCTTACTTTGATAAATGTGCCCCAAAATGTATAAATATCCTTTTTTTTTGCATCCAGCCATGCAGTTTGCTTGCTAAGGTTAGGTATTCACATAATCACACTTGCCAAAATTCCCAGTTCAAAAAGCAACATGTATTGGCAATTCCTCAGTGGAAAAATCAACGCTTACCCCCAGTTTACCATAATCTTGTCTCATTTCTTAAACTCCATTCTTTTGCTGGTGTAGAAACTGGGACTGAGAATTCTTCAGTTATGAACAGCACTCCAAATTCTTCTTCTTAAAACCGCCTGACCAGTATAGCAATGTTTCAGGTCTACATTGACCCTTTATTAAGCTGGGGACTGGCAATATCAAATCAAAATCATGAAAGATGCCAAGTATGACCTTCATTCACAGAAGTATACCTGTCTACATGTTTAATTTATAGCTCAGCTTGGTTCAGTAGCACCCATTCATAGTAATGAATACACATTTTTACATAAAGTTCACTGAAACAATTCCTTGCAGGAACCAGCTGCTGTCGTAAATTGAAAGAACACAGAATATTTGCAAAACTATTTTGTATTAAATATCAGTTGCACATATGTGATCTCCATATAGGGTCCTTGTAATAACACAATGCAAGTTTTAAAAATAAGGTAAAAAAAGCAATGTGGGTACAGAGGTCCCCCAAATGATTAATATCATAAATATCTATATATAAAAATGCTAGATTAGAGTTTCTGTCAACTTATTCAGTCTGTCTAATTTTAACTCACCCAAGTAGCATTTAAGCTAATGCCAGACGTGGCGTTTGATGTATATTTTCGGCAAGCCGAAAATCACTTGCCGAAAATAGCGCCATACGCCTCCTACCTGTGCCTGCACCCGAATGAATAAAAAACGCTCGGGTGCAGGCACACGTAGCCGATATCCGGCAAAAAACTTCATAAGAGACTTCAAAAAAGACTTCATATCTTCGGCGGATATCGGCTACATGTGCCTGCACCCGAGCGTATTTCATTCATTCAGGTGCAGGCACAGGTAGGAGGCGTATGGCGCTATTTTCGGCAAGTGATTTTCGGCTTACCAAAAATATACGCCAAACACCACATCTGGCATTAGCCTTAGGTGCACAAGCTCTCCCAGCTGGCAGGGATGTTTTTAATTCAGTGACTGAATTATGTTGCAGTTGTTCTCTACAACATATGTCCTGCACACTTGGAGACCAATGTGCATGGAACAGGGTCACCACCTGGCCGCTATTTTCCTGGCCTTGTCAGTAAAAATAACGCATGATGCCAAAGTTATTAATAGGCAAAAAATATAGGAGGGCCACTATTTTCTTTTAGAAAAGAATCCCTACATAGAAGGAATGTGGTTTTTAAAGTTTTACTCAACTTTAACTTATAATGCTCCACTGTAAATGTGCAGAGAAATCCCTGCCATTTCCCCAAAAGGTGTTGAATGCACAGTGTAGCTGCCTGCCGAGTAGTTACAGAGGATGTGTGCCACTGTAACTGCTTAAAATATTCTGTAGCGGGTTTAATTATCTTATTTGGTTGCTGTCCAAAAAGCTCTAGTGCTATTAGGGCTCTGTAAACACTTTGACATGTATTATTTAGATCAAAAGCCCAAGGGCTAAAGACCAAACCTTGTGTATATGTTGTTACAAATATATTATGCATACAGTATGTGTGCACAAGTGCACTCCAGATTATGACAGGTTTTCACAGGCACCATATCTGGCCTAAATTTCAGCAGGTACGTAAGTGCTTGTAAATGTGTGCAGATGTGCCCATTCCAGGGTTATCTGCCATGCATCATTTGCCAGATAGTGGAGTGGGATTCAAAATACTGACTGTGCTGCTTACTTACCAATTAACCATAAGCTGCTCCATTCGGACACCTGGCACCCCATCCATCTGTCACTGATTTTCTGCCCTCCTGCTCCCTTTACTTCTGTCTCTGTAGCTTATACAGACATGACAAGTCAATTTCACCTTCATGGTATTAAACAAAATGACAAAATTAAACTGACTTAATGTGCTGAAAATTAATCCTTTCTCTGCCAGTGCATCGTAAGAAAATGGATACAATTGTGAAAATACGGATTTCTAGTAACTGTATATCCACAAATAAAATGTTTCCACACACTGACTAAACCCAGTTAATTCAAACTACTGGTTTCTGCTATTTTATTCTTTATATCACTACCTTGATGGAGAAGTTTTTCTGTAAGACCTTTTACCATTGTTTTTTTCCTCACAGCTGAACAGGGTGCACTGTAAAGCACAATCACTTTTTCCATATGCACGGGGAAATACAATTTCTGATATTTAAATTTATCTAAAATGTAAACATTTCTACAAATGCTGCTTCACAGCTAAACATATATTTAAGGTGTACATTATTATTATTTTGTCTTTGGCACATTGGCACTTTGGGGACCAATTTATTTTATTTCACACACTAAACACCTTTTTGATGTCTTAGGACTGATATATCCAGCTGTGCGTGGCAAGAAGCCAGCCATTTGCAGATTTGCAGGTACAATGTTGCATTTGCAAAACCACTAGAATTTTGATGGTGATTTAACACATTTTCTCATTTGATCAGTGTAAGAAGGTATCTGTCACTTGGGTAGAATGTATCAGTTTTGGTAAATAACCTTATGCATGCTACATACACTGAGTTAATGAAGGTAATCTCCTTCATGTGTAAATGGAATGTTGGTGTTGGGATCTTCCCAACGACCTTTACATCTATAAATTGCTATTAAAATAGAGAGAGCAGACTGGCAGTTGGTCCAAACTTGCAGTGTTAACTAGCTAGCAATGTTGGATTTCTTAAATTGACCGTTTACTTCCAGCCATAGGTTACCAATGCAGTAATCCGTCTATTGTTACCTCTATGAAACCAAATTGGTATTCAGTATCTGACCAGGACTAGTTACTGTTGTGTTCTAGTGCAGACAGAAATTGTGAGGGCAGCTGGAGCTTTAAGTATTACAGGTATGGGATCTGTTATCCAGAGTGCTGAGACCTGGGGTGTTCCAGATAAGGGGTCTTTCCATAATTTAAATCTCCATGCTGTAAATCTACTAAAAAATTATTTAAACATTAAACCCAATAGAATTGTTTTGCCTCCAGTAAGGATTAATTATATCCTAGTTGGGATCAAGGGCAAGCTACTGTATTATTTCAGGGAAAAAGGAAATGTTTTGTAAAAGTATGAATAAATTGATTAAAAGGCATACCTCCCAACTGTCTTGATTTTTAAGGACAGTTCGATTTTGAAAGCTCAGCCCACAGTCCCAGATTCTTTCTGAAAAGTCCCTCATTTCCCTTTGATCTCCTGCACTTAAAAAATATACTATGTTTCTCAAACTTAATTACGCAAGTAGCTTTTGGCAGAGAGCCCAGAAACTCAACAAGCTACACCTGCACTTAGATACAATTGTAACTAATAAGCTAAACAGGTCTATTGGAGGAACTTTTTTAGCAATACTGTAATAACACATAAAACAAGTCCCCAAAACCCCCAAAAATGTGTTCAAACTTTAAATAACCTGCCAAATTTTGTAAAATGGGAGTGGTATTTAGGGGGTGTGGTCAAAAAAATGGACATGGTCGAAAAAAATTATTTTTGTCCCTCTTTTGCACATGCTCAAGCAGAGTCCATGTTGGCGGTGAGACCCGAAGCATTTTCTAATGAATGGAAGATGGTGCCTAGGTATGCTGCTGCGCTGCTCTGCTTTTTTAGCTTGGGTTTTTCTAAAGGGCCACTTTTCAAAGTTAAAGGTATTAGGGAGAGGTGAGGGGAGGTGAGGGGGTCCATGCAGGGCAGTTAAAGGGGCTTTTGTACCTGGGCGGTTTAGTTCCCCCAATCCCAAAATGAAATTAGAGCAGATATTTTTTAGGCCACTTCTGGCTTCTTTAAAGAGTCTCAAAGGGACAGTCTGTGTCTTGTCCTTTGGAGTAAATCAGTTACTCTCTAGTAAATCCTTACCTTGTGCTGAAAATCTCAAATCTAATTTGTAAAATCTAAGGTATTGAAGATTTATTTTCAGTTCTCTGTTCAGGTCAATGTATTAGAATTTACACTGCAAAACAACCAACTTAACTTTGCTTCAGATTAACAAAAAGGATTAATTGTGATAAATGTACTGTGGGATATGACCTTCCAGTAATACAGAGCTTTCTGAATAGCAGGTTTCCGGATAAGGGATCCCATACCTGTAATAGGACATAAATTAAATCCTCTCTTCAGTATAAAAAGCCATGTCCCTGTCTTACCATCTCTTCTTAATTAAGCATAACAAGTTCTAACTAGCAATCATACATACACATTGTACACAGGCTCTGACTCAGATGCAATGCTTAGGACTTACCAGACTGGGAAGATTTTGCAAGGCAGAGTGTGTTGCTACCACAGAAAGAAATAAAGAAGGCAAATATGGGGAAAGGGAGGGGTTACAGTTGCTGCCCTCTAAATACAATGCAACTGCTATTTGCAACAATTGCAAACATATTTTTCATATTATTTAAGTTCAAGAAAAGCAAAAAAGCTGGACAAAAATATTCAAGTATTGTCTGTTTCCAAACAAATGCTTTCATTAACGATAGCTTTTTTCATCTATTACAATTTTCATCTATTACTATTAAGTGTGGCTTGCTGATAGCTTGTTGGGTTTATCTCTGACATATGATATGGGTTAATCCTACAGCGCATTGCTGGGATATGTGTTGAAATAACCATTACTCACTGTCTACAATCCCGCATCCCACTCAGTTGCTTTTTCAGCATGTTTTGTGTTTGGAGAGATGTATGGAGTCATCTAAGGCCATATTACAGTGATTTCCATCTGGATCTGTGTAATCATAACTCTTGAACAAAGAGGGTTATTAGAAGGGTTGTCATCACAGGTTGAAAGCAGGTGGCTGGAGACTAATAAAAACCGCACAGATATTTTTCTAATGTTTTAAAAACATCAGTTTAAGAATATAAAAGCATCTATTTCTCACTGCATTTAAATATCTGTCTTGGGCTTTAATGTTCAGTAATCAAAATCCTAAAGTTTATGTGACCTTTTATGCTTAATTTCTTCTCTTAACGAGATTAAACAGAGCTGCTTTTTCTGTTCAGGCTGACCAACTGCGAACTTCAACCCTTTTGGTGCTCTACTAAAGAGAGTACTGACAAAAGTGTCTCCATCATTACAAATGTTACTGCTTTTATTGCTTATTTTTTGTAATGTGTATTCATTTTAAAACAAGGACAATAACATTTTCATGTGTAATGAAAACCTACACTATTTATATACACAGTAAAAGGAAAAATAAAATATCATTTTATTTATTTAGATGTGTTTAACAGAGCACAATAAATCAACTATGCTTTGTGATTCTGCGCATATTTGTATATAGCAGTGGTAGCTGCTACAGTATATTGCTTACTGTGACAGATGCATTTTTTACTGATTGTAATAAAACGGTGCAATCTATTTACGAAAATAGGTGGTGTGAACCAAGAAAGCCTCAGAGGTATGTAAATGTTTATTCAGCTCCTATTCAAATTATACATACAGATATGCAATGCTAATTATGGATAAAAAAACAAGCTGTATGCAAGAATCCTGTACACAAGCATCCTATATATATATATATATATATATATATATATATATATATATATATATATATATATGATTCTTGAGTATATATATATATATATATATATATATATATATATATACAGTGGAGGAAATAATTATTTGACCCCTCACTGATTTTGTAAGTTTGTCTAATGACAAAGAAATGAAAAGTCTCAGAACAGTATCATTTCAATGGTAGGTTTATTTTAACAGTGGCAGATAGCACATCAAAAGGAAAATCGAAAAAATAACTTTAAATAAAATATAGCAACTGATTTGCATTTCATTGAGTGAAATAAGTTTTTGAACCCCTACCAACCATTAAGAGTTCTGGCTCCCACAGAGTGGTTAGACACTTCTACTCAATTAGTCAACCTCATTAAGGACACCTGTCTTAACTAGTCACCTGTATAAAAGACACCTGTCCACAGAATCAATCAATCAAGCAGACTCCAAACTCTCCAACATGGGAAAGACCAAAGAGCTGTCCAAGGATGTCAGAGACCTGCACAAGGCTGGAATGGGCTACAAAACCATTAGCAAGAAGCTGGGAGGGAAGGTGACAACTGTTGGTGCGATTGTTCGAAAATGGAAGGAGCACAAAATGACCATCAATCGACCTCGCTCTGGGGCTCCACGCAAGATCTCACCTCGTGGGGTGTCAATGATTCTGAGAAAGGTGAAAAAGCATCCTAGAACTACACGGGAGGAGTTAGTTAATGACCTCAAATTAGCAGGGACCACAGTCACCAAGAAAACCATTGGAAACACATTACACCGCAATGGATTAAAATCCTGCAGGGCTCGCAAGGTCCCCCTGCTCAAGAAGGCACATGTGCAGGCCTGTCTGAAGTTTGCCAATGAACACCTGAATGATTCTGTGAGTGACTGGGAGAAGGTGCTGTGGTCTGATGAGACCAAAATAGAGCTCTTTGGCATTAACTCAACTCGCTGTGTTTGGAGGAAGAAAAATGCTGCCTATGACCCCCAAAACACCGTCCCCACCGTCAAGCATGGGGGTGGAAACATTTTGCTTTGGGGGTGTTTTTCTGCTAAGGGCACAGGACAACTTATTCGCATTAACGGGAAAATGGACGGAGCCATGTATCGTGAAATCCTGAACAACAACCTCCTTCCCTCTGCCAGGAAACTGAAAATGGGTCGTGGATGGGTGTTCTAGCACGACAATGACCCAAAACATACAGCAAAGGCAACAAAGGAGTGGCTCAAGAAGAAGCACATTAAGGTCATGGAGTGGCCTAGTCAGTCTCCGGACCTTAATCCAATAGAAAACCTATGGAGGGAGCTCAAGCTCAGAGTTGCACAGAGACAGCCTCGAAACCTTAGGGATTTAGAGATGATCTGCAAAGAGGAGTGGGACCAACATTCCTCCTAAAATGTGCGCAAACTTGGTCATCAATTACAAGAAACGTTTGACCTCTGTGCTTGCAAACAAGGGTTTTTCCACTAAGTATTAAGTCTATTTTTGTTAGAGGGTTCAAAAACTTATTTCACTCAATGAAATGCAAATCAGTTGCTATCTTTTATTTAAAGTTATTTTTTCGATTTTCCTTTTGATGTGCTATCTGCCACTGTTAAAATAAACCTACCATTGAAATGATACTGTTCTGAGACTTTTCATTTCTTTGTCATTGGACAAACTTACAAAATCAGTGAGGGGTCAAATAATTATTTCCTCCACTGTATATATTATTAGATATATTTTGATTTTAACCCTCTTTTATTTTCTCATAAACAGTAACAAAAAGGTATAAATTATTATACATATTAAATATTTCCTTTCAGTTTATTTGCTTTTCTATACATGCGTGGGAGATGACAAATGCTTATCATGACTGGGGCATTCTTCATGAATAACAATAGTAGCGCTCTCATTATAACTAGAAGGAATTTTTTATTTTTTACAAACGGAGGAGGGCAAACAGAAATTTAGCTGCAATAGTATTCACTGTATTGTGAACACAGCATGCTTCAAACCTACACAGTTATTTCAATAGAAAATGAATAAAAAATGTGAGTGTATATATGTGTTTGTGCAGGCTAACACACACATATAGGCAAGACAAAGAATCCTCTGCACTCACTCCTGTCAATATAGTTAGGACATTTTGAGCATTAAAGAAGAAGGAAAAGGAAAAATCACTGGGGGTGCCAAATGTTAAGCACCCCCCAGTGACTTTAATCGCTTACCTTTTAACCCGGGCTGGTGCTCCTGTTAGGAAAAAAACACAGCAAGTGTTTCCTCTTCCTTCTTTCTGTTAAAGTTCTGCCTTTTACTCTACTGCGAATGCGCAAGCGCACAAAGACAGAAGAAGGAAGAGGAAACGCTTGCTCACAGGTACCCCGGGCTGGTGCTGTTGTCTCCTCACAGGAGCACCAGCCCCGGGTAAAAGGTAAGCGATTTAAAGTCACTAGGGTGTGCTTAACATTTTCTTCTCCTTTAAACTACCAAACATGCCCTCTCCTTTAAACAAAACAGTAATTGTTTGCCAATATTTTGCAATATATTCAAGTTGGCCAATTGTGTTAAAGTGCATATATATATATATATAAGTGGATCAGTCATTTGCAGCTAAACCTCTAACAGCAGCACCAGCCTGGGGTATAAGGTAAGCGATTCAAATCACTAAAAGATGCCTAACATTTTGGCACTGCAAGTGATTTTTCCTTTCCTTCTCCTTTAATTGATTGTAGTAGTAAGAACACAGTTTTGCTCAGAGTTCAGAGATTTCGTTTTTCATTAACTTTTTAAGTAAGCAGGAAGCCTCTCCCCTTCCTGCATACACACATGTATCCGCATTCCGTACATTGCCACTTCCATGGCTTTCCCAAAAGGCATATTCTCACGGAAGTAAATTGCAGGCCTCGATATTTGCCTGAAGAAATTAATTCAAAACAATGGAAAGTGGTGATATAGATTGTTTTCCGATTACAGTCTTTGCAGGCCTACACATAGCATAGAGCTAGAGCTTTTATTTCAGTGTGCTTTATTTACACCTTTGTTTTCCAATTTGTCCTCTGTTCTGTACTGTATTCTTCTGTCATTCCAACATTTATACATTATCACATATGAGTGACATATATCATTCTATCTATCATGTGGGCAGAATTTTTATTACTATATATATATATATATATTACTCTAGAAACCGCATCCACCTCAGGGCAGCGGAACCTGAGAAGATTTGTTGCATGTGAGAAATCTGCACTACCATGTGGGACAAATCTTTAGAAAACACCTTTTTCCTTAATAACCTGTGGACCACCACATTTAAACAGTTTCGCAGGCGACAATCCACAAGTTGGCAAGGTAACACTTTCAGAATATTTGCAGCCCACAGGTATACAGATTTCCTGCAGGTGACTGTGTGCCGTAACCCTTATAGTTCCCACTCACCAGCCTTAACCCAACTGCAGTTTAAAGAAGAATATGATAGATACATTCTAAAATCAAATAGCTCACACATCATCATCATACAGTATATTGAATCCTATTGTGATTTGGTATTTATGCTTTGTTTTGGAAAACGCTTTCGCTTGTTTAGCTTCTACAGTTAATCACAAAACTTTTTTTTTGGTACTGGATACACGGTCACACTTTCCTTTTCATCATGCATAGTTAATTCTCTTGCACAGAAACTAGATTGCCTAGCAGAGCCTGTAATGCAAGCAAAATGTTTGTTATATACGCGTTTTGTCGTTTTCATCTGTTTACACAGCTATAGTTATGACCCTGGGGTGTAATTCACTACCTTTTCAAACCATGAAAAAGACTTTTCAGAAACCAATACTGGCTTTCAACAACACTATGAAAAGTTTATTACACGAACAAATCATCCACAGTAGAAAAACTGAACGCTTCAATGCTCGGGGAAATCTTAAAGCATATTTTGCTGAAAGCCTATGTAACATTTTCTTGGCAGCATTTTGCTTTCATTCTGCTTTGATTTGTTGAGGTTGCGAGGGCAAGAACCTGACTTCTGCTGGGCCTCTTTCTAACAAGCGAGAGGGACCTTAGTTGGACTGTGTCAATGTTTTGGACCTTGTAAATAGAAATTGTAAAATTAAAATATAAACCGTTGTATCTTTTCAAATGAAAACACTTTCTTAGGTAATAGACATATATGGCCCGAGGCAGGATTATTTTTGTATGACAATTTTATATTTTAACTTAAATCTTTCTTTTCCAGCCCATGAAATCCAGCTACACACATATTGGTCAAATAAATTGTGTAGTTTTTCACTAATTCCACTGGCCAAACTGCACAGATCTAACAGAGCTGATTCATTACTGTGGGCCTACATGCTGCCTTCATATGGGCCAGTTGGTGCTCCCTGTGCTGAGTACATAAATGTGCACAACACTTTAATTTTTGTGAATAATTGCAACTGTGGGCAAATATCGGGGAGGGGGCAAGGTAGAGAAAACATGGCACTTTGTGAAATAGTTGTTATGCACATATATTAAAGATAATTATAATTATTTAAAATAATATGGTGTATGCTGTGTTGAGATTTTTGTGCATTATTTTCACTCTTTGATGAACAGATACAGTACAAATGTACTGCAAAAATGTAAAGCACATCTCAGAAGTGTATAGGAAGAATGATGTTGTTTTCCAACCCGTGGCAGAAAGAAACTTGATCCAACAGGTTGCATTTCTCTCTTAAACACTGGCATTAACGATAAAAAGAGCACACTAGAAGTGGTTGTCTCTGTAGACCCTGTTTCCAGTCTGATGTGTCACAGACGCGTTACCTTGGAAGTATATTTCTGAGAAGTAGCCAAGGTTGACTGATTATAATTAACGATGCTGAAAAAACCCAAGAGATGCGATTCATCCCTTATATGATGAGAACAGACCATGTCCATACACGCAGAAAGCTGTAATACGCTGGCCTAGTTACAAATTGTCTAGTTGCAATAGTTTAATGTAAACATTTATCTGTGTTTTGTCTTCATTACTCTGCATTATGCTTAGTGATCTAAGCATCTGATAATGCGTGAAAAATCTGTTTCAATGTTTTTTATATTTTAAGCTTTATGCAGGCTTAACGAAGAATCCATACAAGAATAACAATGTATGCTTGCTTGTTTTCTTAATGGTAAACAGTAAGGTTAATAATCAAAATTTAGAGCTGTCTGAGTTCTAAGTGTGACAAAAGAATAAAAAATTGACACAACCTGTTTGCTTTTTTTGGCAACTTTGAAAGGTCAGTTTTGGAAATACCTAGGGACCAAACAGGCATTTTAAAAACAAGGTTAGAATCACTTGTAATCACCGAAAAAAATATGCTACAGGGACACTAAACCTTTCTTCACGGTCACACTGCAGAAGCAGTAGAAGCCTTGAATCCGCTCCAAAAAACACATTGCAAATGTATTCTTTCAGCGAGACTTTGTGTCATCAAAAGTGAACATTACTTCCATACACAAATTTATATAATCTGAAAATTATGTTTCACTTAAAATAAACGTAATACTGTATTTCCTAGGCTTAATGATTTGCCATATATTAATATTTTGTTGGCAAATATATACAGTATATGATTCATGTACATATATAATAGTAACTAACCTAGTGATGCAGAAAAACATTATCTTGAGCTAGGTAGAAGATGGCTAATTTTAAGAAATTATTATAAGAAAAATAGGTTGCAAACAATATTCCTTAGCACAGCATTTTTGCGTTTTATCACTATCTACCCCTTTCAGCTTTCCATCAGGTTTCCTTGACTATGAATTAAATCAGCTAAGCTACTGATGTAGTTAAATGGGCCAGAGTGGGTAGCAGTCATGTAAGATGCTTGCTTTGCCAGATGCCTCCTGCAACTATCCCAGGTGCAAGAACAGTGGGAAGAGTGTAGGGAAGCTCCTAATAATTACAGGTTGCTGGAGCACCAGACCAGACTGGAAAGAGAACACTGACTTTGTGAAATATATTTGCAGGCAGCTTCTGTGTTCTTTTTTTTGTTGTATATAGCAGCAATTCCCAAGTTAGTAGTCTAATGCTCCAATAAAAAAATATGCCACAAAAATAACCTGTATTTTATTGTGTTGTCATTTTTGTTGTTATGGATTCCTTTATCATTCATTAATGTTATTCCAATTAATTATGGATCATAGAAACAACTGCCGTATGCAACTTCATTACTGAGTAACATAAGTAGATGGTAAAAGGTAGAAAATAATTTCTTGGTAAAGAGGAGCATTGGAAAATGTATTGTGATCATTTGTCTACTGACACTGCTTTCATTGGAGTCTGTGGATGCATTTTATTTAAGGAAGCAATGTGGCAGCTCCAGTCATACCAGCAAATACAGACATGTAGTTAAATAAAGCTTTTGTGATCTAGACTCTAAATTAACATTTATATCAAAGGAAGCTAAAAGTATTCCCTGTAACAGAGAAAATAATTTGGGGTACTGGTAGCTTTTATTTATTTACAATTAGTGCCACTTTTTTGGCTTATATCCTCTGCTGTATTATATCACAAGGATGGGGGTAACGTCCTAAATCATGTACTAGTAGAAATGTCACAGCAAGATGCTTTGCTTTGTGCTGTTTTTCTTTTTCAGATGCTCATTAGTAAAAATAGATCTATTTATGTAACACTTATCAAACGATTAGCTCACTTTGCCTGCCGCTTTTAGCATTCAACATGTTCATCCCACTAATTGGCTCTTTTTCTCTAATTATTTACTTTTATCAGTCTATTATTTCTTATAATCACAAAAGCCATATTAAAAATGTGATTGCTGGTTTATCATTTTGTGGTTGATAAGCAGCTAAAGTTTTGCTAGTGTCCATCCAAGGTGGGAAGTATAACACTATTTCTGCATTAGGGACTATATTTACTTCATTAACTGCTGTAGATGTGCCCAGACCCATGCACATGCAATCCACAGTATTAGATGAATAGCACTTACAGTAAACACCATTATACACAGAAGCTTTACAGCCTGCTGTTATACTCAAGTAGCATCAATTCAAATTCTAATTGCACTTAAAGAACTGTTGATCTGCTACAAACCCTCACCATGGACATAATAGCTTCCATTTATAATGGATTAGAAAGAGAATTTAGGAATCAGCAAGATTTATTTATAAACACAATGCTGGTGTGATGTCCTGCCATACAGAAACGATTGGTTATTGTTGTGTATGGCTGTGTTAGTTGATGTATGTAGCACTAAAAAGAAGAAATAGCATCTTTTCATTTCTGCAATCTGCATTCACAGTGTTGCAGGTATTTTTATGCACACTATTTCAGAGTGTACGTGTAATATGGAGAATTAAAGAAGAATGGGTCTTATGACTAAAGACTATAGTCTCTGCTATTTCTGCTGTGACAAATGCATTCTGTCAAGTGAAATGGAAAAATCTTGTCTTTAAACAAAGCAGATTTTTTTTATTGTGTAGTGGTTATTTGAAAATGCAGGTCGCATCACTAGGTGGGGGCAGATTTGTTTACATATATTGCCATTCAGGAAAGTACTTATATCTATAGGTGCTCCTTTGTACTTTTTTGTGCATCTGTATGCCTTGTATGTGCATAATGTCAGGCAGTACAGGTTTTTCACTGTTATACAGATATGTGGAATTTGACTTGCGCACAATTGGACTGCGGAATTCAACTAATTTAGTAAACAGACTCAATTAGCTAAGTGAGCTATTCTGTGTACTTTAGTGTCCAAAATGGAAGGCTGGCAATATATAAGAAATACTTTTTTAAACTGATATTCAGGAAAGGGCTTGTACTTATATGGAATCAAAGCACCATGTGGCACACACTCAATTGGACACCAGGGCAGCGGTGAAGGTTAAACAGCTTTATTCATAAATATATATGGTACCTATGTGAACTTATACCATGTCCTGATATGCCTGTTGCACCTGCTTTGCAGAATAAAGCCTGTGCTTTAGAATCGACGTGAGCTGTAGGCGTTCCGACCTGTGCCATGGTAATGCCATCCCTTGCAACTTGGGTGGAAGTATTGCATTCGGCTTAAAGGCGTGGTTCATCTTTAAGTTAACTTTTAGTACTTTATAGAATGGCCAATTCTAAGCAACATTTTAAATTGATCTTCATTATTTATTCTTTATAGTTTTTTTAATTATTCGCCGCCTTCTTCTCTTTGCAGCTTTTAAACATCTCTGACTTGTTTTGTTAGTTTAATTATTATTCTTTATTTTTAGTACTTATATTTCTATTCAGATTCTCTCCTATTCATCTATCAGTCTTTCATTCAAACCACACCCTGGTTGCTAAGGTAATTTGGATCCTAGCAACCAAATAGCTAATGAAACTCCAAACGGTAGGGCTGCTGAACAAAAGTTTAAATACATTTTTAAAAAATTACTACAAAAAAATACAAATAATAAAAACCTACTGCCAATTGAAGACCTACTGCCAATTGTCTCAGAATATTACTCTCTACATTATACTAACATTTAACACAAATGTGAACAGCACCTTTAAATGTTATGCTTAAAGGACAATGAAAGGTTAATATAAATTAAAAGCAAGTCTAAAGGCATTTTTTTTAAGTACTTTCTGCATAACTAAATTCCCAGATCCCTGCTTGCTTCTCTGAGATATGGTGCTGGCAGCCTACAGCAGTGTGAAGACTACAGTGACATCACTGAAATCTTTCTGTCCCCCCTGTAGGCTGCCAGCGGCAGCCTTCCTATTCTCTGAGCATGTGTGTAACTTGATCCTGTCTCCTGTTCTGAGCTACACATGCCCACCAGCCAATCAGAAGCGGATCTGGCAGAGGGGAGGGGGGAGGGAATGAAACACATGTGCAGTATGAAGCAAGGAGGGAAAGGAAGGGAGAATACCTTTTTAGAGATGGCTGCCTGTTCTACAAAATGTGAAGTAAGTGTGACTGAGTAAATATTTGATTAGGTGAGCCAAAAGTGTGGCGTTTTTACTAAACAATAGGAGGACTATTGGGCAGTATGCTTTTTAAATTTTGACTTGCATTCTCCTTTAAATTCTTTGTAAGCTCAGTTAAAATGGAACAATAATTTGGGATGTTGCATTTTGCATTAACATATGGCCAACTGTACTAATATTTTAAAATATGTTCACGGGATCTGTTTAGTAAATGAGCCCTTATATGTTTGAGTGCATTAAGGATTATTTTGGAGTTTAATGAAAGATAGAATAAATATCAAGATTGCAAAGTCTTATTGTTTTTAAAAGACACTGTATTTTATTTTAACCTCTCTGTTCTTTTTAATTTATTTAGCTGGACCTTAAACAGCTTTGCCTTACACCTGTGCTAGGCAGTTGCTACAGAAGTGAATGAAATATTGTGCTAATGTTTAATTTAACAGTCAAAACTATAGTTCATAGTGTAAGAAACAGCTTCGTTATATAGATCCTTATTGTTTGTAGAACTTTACTGATTTATTTATGTGAATTTACAGAATATCTGAATTTACAATTGAGTTATATGTGATAACATAATCAGCAGGGAAAATAACTAACAATAGACTCTGTATTCTGGCAAGCGAAATGTGAAGTACATTGTTTAAATTGCATATGAAAAAAATAGAGTGGCCAGCAGACCGCTTAATAGAGCAATAAATATATTAATAGGGCACTGTAAAATATCATGTTTCCATGCATAAAAGAAAATTGGGGATGGCATATTATTTAACAGTTGAAGAAAGTCCATTTATATCTACCACAGATTGCTACAATTAGCAGTAGCATAGAGTAACTAAACCACATCCCTTGATGCAATATAAAATATTGCTTGTAGTATAATACATGAGGTATGGGTTATTGCAGTTAATCTCCTCTATGTAATTAAGCTCCAAAAAACAACTGTCTGGGTATGCTCTGGCAATAATTATATATCCCAGTGGGTAAGAGTATAGGTGTTTTTAAATTGAAAAAAAGCAATTTCTCAGTCACTTTCACATACCCCTAAATTCCTGTGGTAACAGAGGATTTAGCTGTTGACCAAAAGAGGAAAATGTAGAATGATGCCTTTTATTGGCTTCATTAGCAGATTATAAAACACAAGCTTTTGGGAATACTTAGGTCCTTGTTTTAGGCATGATAAAAGTAATGCCTGAAGCAGTGACCTAAGTAGCACTGAAAGCCTATAGGGGGCCATTTACTAACGGCCTTTTTTTCCCAATTTGGATTTTTTAGTGCTAAAGTCGCAGAAGAAGATGGCTAAAAATTTGCGGCCAAGTATACTTTGGTTAATGAGCAATGCATTATGGCACAGGCTAAGACTAACCCCCTTAAAATGAGGAGATAGTAATAATTGTTGGAAAACCCATATCTAAAAGACTGAAGTTAATAACTGCACTTGTTTTTTGAAGAATTCAGAAACTTTTCTGCTCCTATTTCTGTTACATATGTAACTTTCAAAGTTAGTGTACATTGAGCAATTTTGGATTTACACTGAGAGAATCCACTGACAGACTTGGACACTTCCTGGTGCAGTAGTCAATTTCTATCTCCTGACTGTAGGGCCCAGTTTATTTTATCCATTAGGCACCCAGATAATGAGGGTAATGGCAGTGCCAGTGTGGAGCTTGCAGTCTAAGGGGGACATTTATTAATGTATGAACGCTCCGAGCATATTTTCTACGACAATTTCATACCTTGCGCAACAATTTCGTACCTTGCGACAAAATCGTATTGTCGCAGCGAGTACGATTCATTCAAGCTTCGGTATTGTGACTTTCCTTGGGCCAGGTTGGAGCTGCAGAGGGCCATTGATTCCTATGGGAGGCTTCCTAAATCATGCACAGAAGTCAGAAAGGTTTTCCCGCTGTTTACGATCATTCGGTATGAAAATTTTGTGACTTTTGGAGCACCAATACTATATTATCGTGACTATTCCGATTTTTCATAAGCATTTTCGTGATATTTGCGATCATCAGAAATTATCGTATCCAATCAGAATTTTACCCATTTCGGGATTCAAACTCGTTATTTGATGAGTGTAGCCCTAAGGTTCACATCACACTCAAACAGAATATGGTAAATAAACCTGCCTGTATGTGTGATAGAAAACTGGGGTACTAGAGGAAACGTATGCAGACATGGGGAGAATATTTTTCAGTCTAAAGCTGTACATGAACATTCATATAAAGGGTCAGATTCAAATGAATAATAAAAAGTTCCCTTATTCAAGTTCAGTTTTTAGCATAGGCTCACATTGTTTTACATGTGATATCAAATGAAACATGTTTTTTCATTTTACGGAATCTGATGATAATGACACTTGCCGTAACTGCTCCGCAAAATCCATCTCTACTTGCCCTGGTGTTGAGAGGTGTCTGTATCACTTAAGCATGATATAATTGTTGCTCAGGTCTTACAAACTAAATGGCTGTTTTAGCTACATAATCTTAATCTTAGTATGGTCCTTATGCGCTAAATTCCTATTGGATTTACACAATAACACTATATTCTTTTACCACCTTAGAACTGTAACATTGTGTCGGAATAATGCAAGCAGGATGTTGTACAACAAACAGGTTTTGACACTGTTATTCTTGCTTTCATCACTGATAAGTTCCCCTCATTTCCCAGTTCAGTGGACTTTAATATACTTTTCAAATCACAATGTGTTTTCCCATTAAGTTGTCATTTTATTAAGCTGTGGCAACACAAATCTCACACTAGTTTATGACAGCTACAAACTTTTGCAAGACAGGACCATAGCGTGAATATATAACAGCTGTGTCTTACCGTATTGGAACACAACTCACTGACTTCTAGCTGTGAGTTCTGCATTTATCATTGTCTCCAGAAGTAGAGAAGTTGCATAGTTTGAGAAGAATGGTTTTTAAATGAAATAAGAACAAAGAGGTATATGTTCATTTAGTTCGGTTATATAGAAAAGTACTGTATGAATATATATATTCTGAATATTGCACTTGCTATATATTTTATGTGTGTAATTGGTATAAGTATACCAATTAATATATTTATGTGTTTCAAACAATTCTAGTGTTTTCTCTGCTGCCTTTTCTATTTTAAGCTGCTAACTTTTCAAATGGTGTATCTTAAAAATGTTTGTTTAACTGCTGGTGACAATGCGTTCTTAATCTGGAAACATAATAGCAAATCAAATAATTGAAAACCAAGGGAGAAACACTAATTAGGCACAATAAATAAAAAGTAAGAGGAGATTTTTAAATGCAGGGTCAGGGCATAAGAAGAATAATACTAGAGAAGAGAGAAGAAGAATTTAAAAACAAAAAAGGGGGTATGCTTAATTAATGCTTAATTAATAAGCTGAGTTAATGGCTGAGTGCAAAAGAGTAGCAAAAAAATTGGTGGGGGAAGTAAAGAATCCAAAAAAAATAGTGAATGAAGAAAGAACAAAGGGAAAATAGATAGGAATTATTAATAGATGGAGGGGATTATCAATGGTAATAGACGTGAGTAGAGATCAATAAATTAGATGGGGTGTGGGTCAGAGATAGTGTAATGGATTTTTGAGCCAACCCAAGTAAAGCTGACCACCTATGGGTGGGCAATATTGGGCTAATTCAGTCATTTGGCCCTAGGGCAAACCGATCAAATTAAAACGTGCCTGATTGAGATCTGGCAAATTTTAGGCCAGATGTTGCTCGGGGAGGCCCATTGTTTGTGCCCATACACAAGCAGATAAGCTGCTGAATCGATATAAAGAACCAACATTGGCAACAAAAATCAGCCTGTGTATGGCCACCTTGAGACAGTATGGCTACACTCACTTATTTGTAAACTTTAAAGGACAATGAAAGGTTAAAATAAATTAAAAAGTAAGTCTAAAGGCATTCTTTTTAAGTACTTACTGCATATCTAAATTCCCAGATCCCTGCTTGCTTCTCTGAGATATGGTGCTGGCAGCCTACAGCAGTGTGAAGACTACAGTGACATCACTGAAATATCTCTGTCCTTCCTGTAGGCTGCCAGCGGCAGCCTTCCTATTCTCTGAGCATGTGTGTAACTTGATCCTGTCTCCTGTTCTGTGCTACACATACCCACCAGCCAATCAGAAGCGGATCTGGCAGAGGGGAGGGGGGGAGGGAATGAAACACATGTGCAGTATGAAGCAAGGAAGGGAGAATACCTTTTTAGAGATGGCTGCCTGTTCAGGAAAATGTGAAGTAAGTGTGACTGAGTAAATATTTGATTAGGTGAGCCAAAAGTGTGGTGTTTTTACTAAACAATAGGAGGACTATTGGGCAGTATGCTTTTTACATTTTGACTTGCATTCTCCTTTAAAGACTGGCCTTTTTGCTATGAAGTATAAAGACTAGTTATGTTTGTCAAAATTATAATCATACAAGTTGAGCTTTTACGTTGGTATGTTTATTAGAAATATTTTTAAGGGTGATGTTTATGTAATAGAAGTAAACGAAGGCATTTTAAAGTAGGGCAATTTTTTCTTGTAAACTTGGAATACAATTTTGAACATCTTCACCTCAGAGAATTAAAACATAAATTACCAAGCTTTCTTTGTTAGCTTGCATTCTAATAGTTGTAGGTGCTTTGTTACCATGCCTCTATTTTCAAAACTGAGGTCTTCTCCATCCATTTAATTTTTTTAATGTCTTAGATATATATAATTATGGATCTTGTTCTGTATGAACAAATGTAAACGATTTAAATGTATTTCTAGAAAAAGAATTGAAAAAGGGGATCCATTGTTCTAAAAATTCAATAAATTGTAGTGTATATTTATTTGATCTATTTTCATTCTGTGAGTTGCTGACTAATTTTACCTTCTATAAAGCTGGATTTTTCAAACCTGCCTGATCTATATCTGTCTGATTTTCGGTTGGCAAGGGCCCATACACAAGCAAATAAGCTGCCAACTTGGTCTAAAGGGGCTGATTCAGTAGCTCAAATCTGCCTGCATACGGCTACCTTAAAGCTGGCCATTCATTGAAAGATCTGCTCGTTTGGCGAGGCCCTGATATGCTCACCATGTGGTGATACCATATTGATCTGCTGGTTTGGCCCAGGGTATTTTGACAATTTTGCTTTGTGCTGATTACAATTTTTAGCATGTGGACACTGTTCTTATATTGTGATATGTCCTATATATGCTTTATTGTGATAACTCAAGTGTATTTTAATTTTTACAGTCCCTGAAACAGTAATACATATATTGAAAGCACATCATTTCTAGCATTATCCTTTGTAATGTTTACTGTTAGTCTTATTGAGCTCAACTTTGGGCTCGGTGGCGTGTAGGAAAAGATTATTCTTCTGAAGGCCATAGCCTGCATTTGTATGTTTATACTGCTATGCCTGGGTGGACATGGACACTGTTAACTCAGATGTGTGGAGAAATTCATGAACTAATGCATAAGCAAATCTGTCAAACAAGAAGCAACAATATGAATCATATTTCATTTAAATATTACAGGAAAGTATTAGACCTCTTTCTTAAAGTTTAATTTTATCAGCATCCTACAGTAATAAAATATATTAAGAACGGCAGTTGGTGACTGTAGTTTAGCAAAAACTGGATGATGCTAGGAAATTGCTGCTTGGCTATTCCCGGCATATGGGGAAAAACAAATTATACGAAACATAAAATACTGCATTGCATCTGTGAACTTTCAGTGTAAATAACAGGAAACAGGCACAAAGCCCTCATTTAATTTATCAGATTGAGATATTGTATTAGGTATTATTGACGTGAGTGAAAGCTGCAGACTTATCTTTGCTAATCAGCAGGACAGTGATCTGGTGAATATGTATGAGAAACATGGCATCTTTATTATTCCATTTATTTAAGTATATTGAAATAGAAAGATTTCTGTGCTGTTCTCTGCACCTGACAATGGCATAGGTTCACTGTATATTTTAGACCTTCTCAACCTAATTGTAGCCATTTAATATTTCTGCCAATTATTTTTCATTTTTCTGTCTTGTGTCCTTTTCCTCAATGATATATTTTATAGACTAACCTTACAACTTATCATTGCAGATAGCCTAATATATGTGGCATTGAGTGCATTGCACATGCAGCCTTAAGGAGGCTTATTTATTATGCTGTGTAAATTGTAATTAGCCAAAAGAAATGTTGTAAAAAGCTATGTAATATGTGTGGCGTTGTAGCTGTTTTTACACCGCTTAATAAATGTGACCCAGAGTGTATTGAGTATTCAGGGGCCAGAACTTGTCATGCATAGAGCTGCTGTTCATGTGTATTCTGGCAGCAGCCCTACCCAGTCTTACAGGCACATTTTTGAGAAGTTTGTCTTTTTGAATGAAGTAGTGCTTCTACTGTCTCGCGCAGTTCCCCTGCTGTAGGCTCGGGAAGAAAGGATGCAGCTGTATGATTGGAACAGGAAATGGCCGGGAGGCTGTCTTTAAGTGACAGCTGGTTATCTCACCATACTAAAATACATTATTCCTTCTGTAGGTAGCAGATATTAGTGTAGTCATTGTATTTAGAATAAAAGCATGTATTGTATTTATTTTTTATTCCTTGTTTGAGGTTAATGCACAGGATAAACAGGATATATTACAGCACATACTGACAAAAAAAATTCTATGCAGTCAGAGCTTACAGAGCTTTGCAGTACATCTAGTATTGGGTATAATTGCTCAATTGTCAGGTATCACCATTAGGGATGGTAGTTGCATACTGGACATTTTGTGGGTGCTATAGACCTTAGGCCTATGTCAAATATGTAGCTAGATTTCAGTAGCTTGCAAAAAGAAGGTTGTTTTCCCTGGTGTAAGTAAACCATTTTGTCCCACTAAACCTGTTTCTAACTAGCCACAAGCTACTAATCGCCCTGTGTGGCTCAAGTCTTATAAAAGTATACTCTGGCTTTATAGACTACCTTGGCCTGTTTTTATGAGATTAATTTCAGTTAATCCTTCAATGGAAAGAGACATGCTAACTATATAAACTTGATTAATAATTAGCTACATTTTGTGTGCTTGACAGCTCTTGTTGTAGGTCATAGCCAGATACATGACCTTCATAATAATGCGACTGGCATCAACAAAACCATTGTTCAAACTCTGCTATACATTTGAGTGCTCACTATTGCTCATATGGGAAGCTGGTTCCCCAGGGTGATCTGTGAATGGTGCACATGCCTATAATCCTCCCTTCTTTAAGCTGGATAGCAGTTGTGTGACAAATTATGGAATAGCTCTCACGTAACAATTTATTGAAATTTTAACTCCCAGTATGTCTGCTTCTAAATCTCCATCATATTACACTGGCCCAGGGCAATGTTTTAATAACCACGAAATAGCTTATTTTCCTAGGCATTTAAGCTCAGAGGAAATATATCTAAGTTTCTATTGTCTCTAGGCATCCATTATGTTTTAGAAAAGCTCTTATTGTCAGCTTGCTACCCATTACCTAAAGTTAATAGCATGTTAATTTCTCATAGTATAGCACTATGAAAATTCCAAATCCAGCTTCAATTCTCAGGGCAAGTAGCTTGTTTTGGTAGTGTATTGAGTAAGTGCATTTGTTACATTTTTCTAAAATTTTAGAAGTTCCAGAAATCATTACAGGCTAGGAATGAAAAAATTGAGGTATGAAGAAAAAGATTTAATTTGTTATTATACAGTATTTCATGGAAGCCTATTCAAGCCTATTTTACAGAACTTAGAGATTCTGTAATGTGAAGAATAGGCATACATTACAATACACCTTTTTGCTTATTAATGGAATACTGTCATGGAAAAAATGTTTTTTTTTAAATGCATCAGTTAATAGAGCAAAATCCTGCATTGAAATCCATTTTTTAAAAAAGCAATCAGATTTTTATATTTAACTGAAATTTCACAAAGGGCTAGCCATATTCTTTATTTGCCAGGGTGCCATAGACCAATGTGGTCTGTGCTCTGATAAACTTCAGCCACACTTTACTGCTGCGCTGCAAGTTGGAGTGATATCACCCCCACCCTTCCCCCCCCCCAGCAGCGGAACAACAGAACAATGGGAAGGTAGCAAGATAACAGCTCCCAGTAGATATCAGAATAGCACTCAATAGTAAGAAATCCAAGACTCCTCCAATTACATGGGAGTAGGAGAAACAATAGGTTATCTGAAAGCAGTTCTGATGTGTAGCACTGACTCCTGAAAGCTCAGACTCAGGCATAATACACTGAGATAGCGCCTACACACCAATATTACAACTAATATTTATTAAAAATACATTTGTTGGTACAAGAATAACATTTTAAATGGTAGAATGAATTATTTGCTTTGTGAAAAGTGTAATTTAGAAATAAAAAGTACATCATAAAAAATCATGACAGTATCCCTTTAACATTTTTTAATGTAAAACTGTGAACCTTTGGATAATAGAACTAGTAATATAGCATGTACATCTACTTCTTCCATCTATCTAAAGCTTATGACGCACCACACATTTGCTCTTCCAGCATATTTCTGTCACCAGAGAAATGTCTGTCACTGCCGTGCTGCCTATCATTGACTAAGACATTGACATAAGGAGAGTAGATAGAATTCAAAGGAAAGTACTGATTCATAAACCAAAAAAGGCTTAGAGCTTACCAAACTGGGTTTTATTTAATGATAAACTGTGTTGTTGCAGGCCAGTACTGGGTGTGGGGATAAATGTCTTAAATTGTTCTTTTCCTGTGGTGAATATTGGACCTGTGGTTTGTGAAGTTCTGTGACCTAGTTTGCCTTAGCTTGTTATTGAAGGTTTTACATTTGTCCACTTTATTTCACAGACTTGCCTGGAACTGGAGCGGTATTTGCAGACAGAACCTAAAAAGATGTCAGAAACCTTTGGAGAAGATTTGGACTGTTTTCTGAACACTTCCATTGCTCAGGCTGTTGATGGTACTGCCCGTAAGATTGATTCTATTGTAATTCCAGTGGATATTAGTGCATATGAAAAACGTCCAAGCATGGATGTTTTACTTTCACAAGACAAGCTACTCTCAGAGACGTGCGTCAGCCTACAGCCTGCTAGCTCTGCTACAGAATGCTACACGTCTGTAAACCAAGCGCAGCTGAATGCCGTGACGTCTCTAACACCGCCATCATCCCCAGAACTTAGCAGGCACCTTGTCAAAACACCACAGTCCCTTTCTGCTGTAGATGGAACCGTGACCTTAAAACTAGTTGCAAAAAAGGCCTCGGTTAGCTTGGGGAAGGCTGCAGAGTCAGCATCAACAGCTGTCACGTCAAAGTGTGGCCTGAGCGATAGTGAACAGACTGGGGGCCCAGGAGAAGCTTCCCCTGAAAATAAGAAAAGGGTCCATCGCTGCCAGTTTAATGGCTGCAGGAAAGTCTACACAAAGAGTTCACATTTAAAAGCCCACCAGAGGACACACACAGGTACTTCTCTGGTTCTAACCAGCATCCATTTTATTTCAAGGCTATCCATCCTAAGACCACGGAGCTCTTATTGACCTGTAACACTCAAGGCTGCCAAAGATACTGAGTGATGTAGTTCAATAATAGCAACAGGGCTACGGTTTGTGCTTCTCCTCTATAACTTCTGTAAGTTTGATTTTGGTTTTTGCACAACAGTTTTGTTTTACTTTTGGAGAGTTTTGTTAGTATTAAGCATGAGCATGAATGAGCAGTGGTTCAGGTACACTATAGTGGCTCACCTCAGATTAATTCATTTATCTGTATTTTATTAAAGGGGCTTTAACCCCAAAAGTTATATTTAACCTAATAATATAAACTTTCCAGTATTCATTTATTCAGAACTTTTGGTCACTAAAGTTATTTGTAAATTTTATCAAAAGTGAAAGCAGTGTTTATCTGTCCCTCTTTGTACTTCTGGTTCTGACTCTTGAAACAGTGTAGCAGAAATCATGTTTCCTCCAGCTAAGACACCTTCTAAGCAACTTTCAATAAACACTACTACATTTTAATCCTTTTAAAGTTATTTGTAAACTAGATTTCATCTTGGCAGTATCTCTTTCAGTCTACTGCTCCCTATTTTTGAAACAATGTAACAAAGGTCTTTGGGTCTATTAATGTTGATTTTTTTAAAGTTAGAACCAGCAGAGCAAACAATTTTAAGCCAGACAATTACTGCTTTCAGTTGCGTTTAAAAAATTTTCTTGATTCTACAAAATAGTTTTTGAGTAGACAACTTTTTTTTAATGATTCCTCTTGAAAGTATATTTTTTTTCTTTGACATCCTTCACTTCTTTGTATTATTCACCTCCATGTTTCCTTCCCTATTATATATTTCCTTTCTAAATATCCCTGTCCCCTTTGTTGTCTGATCTGTAACACTCCCCAGTGTATTAACCTGCCATCCTTAGTATATTTTGGCTTTGTTCAGGTTACCTCCCTTTATTCAGTTAGTGTATTTGACAACATACATCTCTATTCACTGGTGTATTTTCTGCTTAAACCTCTTGCCCCATATGTGTATCTTCCTGTTTTGTTTTCTTAAATTATATTTAATGAATATGTGCATTTCCAAGTTTCACCCACAAATATATGTGATGGAATGCACAGCCCAAATTTGATTGAATTAAGTCAATATTAGGCAACTAAGCTGTGTGTGTTCTGAAATGTTTCATAAATTGCCAGTACCTGTTGGGGTGGGTTTTAAGCAATTGTCTACCACAAATTGCCCAAATGCCCTCTCACTGTGCCCAAAAAGTCTGAATTTCAGTTTACAGAAACTCCTGGGCATTCTACTTTTATTATCTATGAAGATAATACTAGATTTGTTTGCAGATTTAGTTTTGCTTAACAGTAATAAGCTCCAAACTAACTGGCTACAATCTCTATTAAGGTGGCCATACACATTGTGATTAACTCGTTTGGCAAGGTCCCTAGGGCCAAACGATCAAATTTAAACAGCACAAACCTAGCAAAAAGTTAAGCAAGAATTAGAAAGTAACCCCTGAAGTTAAGGGCAGTGTAGATGATAAATAAAGTTCCAAGCATCATGCGTATTACTTGTTGTTTTCTTTTTTAATTATTATAAATGGCAGCAGTTAAAAATCCGTTACTGGTGGTGTACATTTTTCAGGGGTCCATCGCCAATGGAGTTTCACACTAATTACTAATATGTTTGATTTTAACTAAATCTGGGATGTTTATATCCTTTTTGTTACAGAGAAAATTGCCAAGAGTTTAACATCAACTAAATTACGAGGCTATTTAAAGTATTTTAAAATTATATTTTCAAATGTTCTTTGTGAATAAAAGGTAACGTTGCACTTAAGATGATCTCCACACTCCCTCCAGGGACCCAAAATAATAGAGAGGAGGTAGGAGATCTATAATTAGAGCTGTGTACAGTGATAGGAAGAAGGTGCTACATAGGGCAAAGGAAATGAACTGTATGTGTGTATGGTAGGGGGAGGGCAGAGCAGGAGAGTGATGATGCTGGCTGCTAGGCAACCTCATCAGCATTAAGTGCAGTGTGCTAATTGTTTAGCCTGTTAAAACCTTGGTACCAGCCCTTGGCTTGCTTCTCAGCTGTTTCTTAGTGGCTCTGTTGCTAGACTACCACATATTTTCTCTCCCTCACACTTTACATTCTGAAGGCTAATTGGCTGGCTGGCTGGTTGGTGTTTCTGCCGGGTACCAGTCTGAGCGTGCATCTCTGCTGTTCTCCCTGGAGGCACTTGGCAGGAGGGGGAGGGAGAAAGAGAGAGAAGGATATGTCAGCAATTAATGGAGCACAAGTTTAAATTCTACACAATGTCTGCCACCTGCGTCCTCCCCTAATTCAGCCTTAAACCAAATCCTGTACAACTAAGAACACATCAAATCCCTCTCTGGTTTACATGAGCTTTTTTGATGTCAACAAACATTAAAAAAAAAAATCACATTTTTTATTTTATATTATTTTAGCTGTTACTGTAAATGTTAATTCTTGTTGTACTAGCATCAAAGGGTTAAATAAATTGCATGCCCACAGCAGCTGTGATACACAGTAAGGGCTTCTTCCATAATTAATGATTTGGTTAATAGTTTTTACAGTCAAATCTGTAAAGATCATACCAGTCACAATGCCTAATGTATTTTTTTCCTATCAGCCCATTGTTAACTAAATCTATTTTCTTTTATTTAGGTTTCTTTAGGTTTAGGTTTCTGTATATACTTTTGACTGCCTGCATTACTTTATATGTGATGAGATATAAAACATTAAATAATGAAATGTGCACCCTATAAATGCATGTTATAAAATGGAAATACAGTTGATTATTTTTAGAACTGCATTTCAAAAAATGGGAAGTCTAAGGGGCCCATTCATGAAACCACGATTTTTTTTTCAGAAAAAAAACATATTTTTTCTCATTTCTAGAGCTTTTCGCAGTGACCACGATAATATTGTTAAAATAGTACGACTAGTGACTATCTTTTGGCCAGGAGCTGCAGAGTGCCATTGAGTCCTATGGAAGGCTTCCAAAATCAAGCCGGAAAGATTTTTGCATCATTTACGACCGTTCGGATACAAAAATTTTGTGACTTTCGGTTCGCAACCACAATATTTTCGTACGACCAAGAAAACAATTTTCGCACATAAGAAATTATTGTGGTTACTCTGAATTTTTTCCAATTGTACTTTTAATTAGCGAAAATTTGTGGTTTAACAAATGGTAGTAGTGTGTATTTTAGTGTAGTGTAGTTTAGTTGACTTTAAAGGGGTGGTTCACCTTTAAGTAAACTTTTAGTATGTTATAGAATGCCCAGTTCCTAGCAACTGGTTTTCATTATTTATCTTTTCTATTTTTTCAATTATTTGCCTTTCTTAAGTAAGTCGCCGGTGAGATGGCACACGCGGCGGCGCGATTTCGGCAAATCGCCTGCGCAGCGTGTGCCATCCCACCGGCGACTTACATTTTCGCCGTTGGGATGGCAATTCGGGGAGATTAGTCACCCGCAAACAGGGAGATTTGTCGCGGGCGACTAATCTCCCCGTGTGCCAGAGCCCTAAAAGCAGATTGGCCACCAAATTATTTTACCTGAACTTCAAATGTTTAGGTGAGCACCATATTAAATTATCAGTCACAATAAATGAAAATACCCCAAATGCTTTACTCATAAGTACATTTAGGTTCCATTAAAAAAAAAAAAAAAAAAATCTGTATCATTTCTAAAAATGCTAATTTAGATTTATAAGTACCTCGTCTTTGTAGGAATTTTGGGTTTCAGTCATTGTAACACATAGCTCAACTTAAAAAAGGCTTCAGACAGTAATAACTGTCATGAATAGTTTGCTAATTTTTGAAATTCAGGCAGACATTAGGACTCATTTATGTCCACAAGTGAAGTTCCCTGCAGTCAGATGTGCTTACATTAAATGCATCAAAAAGCATTCTTGCTGCTCAGTCCATTCTGTCTTCAGGTCTGAATCAAGTGCTGCTACACCTATTAATGCAGGAGAACTCTGGAGATACCAGCCCTTCCTGACCAGGGGGTAATTCCAGGGTTCTCTTCACGCTCAGCACAAATATGGCACAGCACACTTTCTCCTAAAAGAATCCGGCACAGAGTTCATTTGCACACTAAATAATTGCATCCGAGTTGCGACTAAATGTGCATGCAGTTGCAATAATTTTGGTAAATCAGACAGAATTCCAGTAGGCTCAGTGTACCACCACTGTGCAGCTGCAATGATGATGGAATTCTGGGCAAAAAACTCAGCAGGGAAAAAACCAGGGCAACTATTGCTTTGTGGATGTAAATGAGTCCTATTGCCTCATCAGGTAGGCAATCATAATGAAGCACCCATGTATATCCTTGTTGGTTTGCAACTGTAAAAATGAATAGTGAGCATGTCCATTCCCAGAAACAGAACAGGATGTGGGTAGCCTTCATTTCTCCCTTACAGGGAATGATAAACTGTGGTTCTTTGTTAGGTCTGCATAGCTGCTGGCTGAGTGGGGATTGGAGAAACTTTCAGTAAAGAACTACAAAAGAACAGTGTTTAAAGGGACTTCCCTTCTGTTTGTTTTATGGTTGATAATGCAATGGCAAAAACCCATTCTTGACACTCTACATCCCCTTTAATGGTGCTTTGGGGTTCACCAACCTGCACAAAGAGCAAGGGTTGGGCATGAAAATAGACACAAAATTGTTAAGTGCCTGCACCTGGTGCTTTTTTAAAGTAGCTCCAGTCTATGTCCTTGTTCCTGTTGCATCTCTAAAGGCATGTCCAGAGCAAGATGTAGAGCTTATAGGCATGACTCCATACTGGCAGTGCAAAAAGTTGTGCCTTTAGCAGCAATTGCAACTCACGTGAGGCAGTTGCATTGAAGCAAAAAGCATGATGCCTTCTTGTTTCAGTTTATGCTACTGGATGCTTTGAACAGGAGATGTTATTTAACTGACACTTCTAAATAAACTAAATATGGATAATTACTTCACAATACTGTTTCAGGAGGACGATACATTTATATAACATGAGATATTTCAGTAACTGTTAAAAGCATAAACGGGAAGAGGCTTTTCTCACCTCGTTTTTGAATGTTCCCATTTTTCAAGACTTACTTTCCTTCACATTAGGTGTGATATCACAAACTCCATCATTCCTTAACACAGTCAGGGAATATGCATTTCTCTGTTCTTGTTTATACCAGACTCTCCATTTTTAGAATCTGCCCCAAGGTTCAATTAAAAATTCTTCCCCACGTAACTACATGTTTAAGTAAAGTATTTCTTTTGTGATTCTGTTATTCCTTTCTCTACTTATTCTCTGTGAGTAAGTATAGGGAAATACCCATTTTCTGTTGACTCCACATCCCTACATATTTACAACAAGTTGAGGGAATACAAACATTCTTTTATCTAGATCAGTGTTCAATACAATAAAATATTTTACAAAAATATATTTGGCAATGATGCTGCAGCCTTATGACACTGTGGAATTGGAGGGCACTTAACTGGTGTGTGGAATCCTCCCCCAATTAGAATTATACAATGGACTGTTTAAAATTCACAAAAGTAGCTTCTGCATGACCATTGTTCAGCACTACTGGCTTATCTTTGTAGGACTGCATGATTTGTATCCTGTGCATGTATAAAGAAATTGAGAATGTAACAGGATATTGGTATAGAAAGTGTTTAGGGGCCATGCACAATTTTTAATGCATTTAGAGTAACTGATATGTTCTCTCTTCCCCAACAAGACACAGACTCTCCACTTATAGGCTAAAACTATAATTATCTGAAATAAATGTCCTGCATTACTCTAAGGACAATATTTTATCATTGTTTTAATATCATATGAACAAACTGCCATGTTACAGATGCTTCCATATTTTTAAACATACACAATCCATTTTCTCTGATAAGGGAAAGAGGTGCAAATAAATAAATGTAAGTGTAAATAAGTGTAAACCATTATAATTACCATATTGTATTTTTGTAGTAGCACTAATTCTGTATTTCCTTTTTTTTAATTCCTGCAGTAGTTTGTATAGTAATTAAACCACATTGCTCTTGCACTTGTAGTCATTTTTTATCTGATACAAACATGTGTCCATACTGACCCTTTGAGTAAGGCACACACTGACATAACCCCTTACTAATATCCAAAACCTGAGTACCAAAGTACTATAATGAAGGACATAAATGACTGCATATATACAATAAAATTAGCACAACAGGCAATGGTTAGCACAGCACAGCCACCTTACATCACTGAAGTTTTTAGGTTTGATTCCAGTTTAGCCACTATCTTAATGGATTTTGTCTATTCTGCCCTATGTTGGTTCCTCTGGGCACTCTAGTTTTGTCCCAAACTCTAATAAATTAAGGAAGGTTAATTGGCTGCTATTAATTTGACCATATTCTGTGTTATATGGATGTCATTGGAACCTTAAATTTTATGCTCCACTGGGGCAGGAAGTGGAACTGATGTGAATATTAAACAATCTCTGTAAAGACTTGTGTATAATGTCAGCAATATATAAAATAAAGCATAATAATAATTTGGATTAATAGTATTTGATCACATGCTTTACTCTTGATGCATGTCCATGGCTTTTGGCCCTTTATAATGCAAAGAAGCCCATCTCATTTCAAACTGCCTCTAATCTTTTGAGGGTGAAAAATCCCATTTGACTGAGTTTAAGAGGTCACCTACACATTTAGCTTTAAGTAATACAATGTGATTAGCTCTAAACCTCTCTACTGTAGCCTCAGGCAGAGCAATGAATCGTTGTCTACCAAATGATAGATGTACCAATAGCCCTATAAATGCTGAAAAAATGAAAAAAAATTGTCAGACCCAATATACCTCCCTAGAATTAAGCTCATAAATACAAAATAATTCTGCAAGGCATGAATGCAGGACTGTTTATGTACACTTATTCCACAATAAACATTTTTGCAGCATAATGGTTGCTAAATGTAAAATTTTGTAAATGAAGCAGACCCTAGAATTTTCTAGTTGTGGTTACTCTGTAATGTTACTTCATTTAAGTGTAAGTTCCATGTCTTATTAATATTAGTTAATATCTAATAGTAATGCTTTATATTTTTTTCTAATAATAATAATGCTTTAGTCTGTGCTGCTTGATTTCTGAGAATCTTCAAAATTTAATTCAATTTCAAAATTCAGATTACATAGTAGTATAGCATGGAAAAAGGCCATCAAGTTCAACCATTTTTAGTAAATGCAACCTATCTACTAGTTGATCCAGAGGGAAGCCAAAAATCCCAACTGAAACCATCTCGAATTTGCCTCAGGGTGGGAAACATGCCCCGGTTCAAGATGGTCTCACCCACTGCTATTAATTACATATCTCCCATTTCCACCATCATACTATACTGTATTACTTCAATATGCTTTATCTCTGTTTACATATACCGGCATTAGTTCATAATGGGATTATTAACTTCTGATATTTAGACATAATGAGATATGATATTTGTACATATTTTCTCAAAATAAATATAGAACAGACCATAGAGTAGACTTTTGTATACAAAGGCAGCAGGAAATGTGCAGGGCATATCATTTTATTCCATCCAAATGAAAAAATGCAGCTGTAACTGCAATGTCCTAAAATGCAAAAATAAATAAATAAATTAAACGTATCCCAAACAAGTGTTGTTTGACTATCTAGGTTTGCTTGTTTCCCCCCCACAACTCTTTATATCTGTCCTTTAGGTATGTTTTAGTGCAGACTTTGAAGTCCCAAGTATTACAGATAATAGAGGCCTATAAAACATAATATACAAGTATATTAAGACCTATAAAATCTAAAATACAAGTATATATAATATAAAGGCATTGCTGGTAAAACTCACAAAGATGTATACAAATTATTTTGTTAAAAACTAAAAATATTCTTTCTTACTTCCTTTCTTTTTGTGAAAACAGGTACATGTGTCTAGAAATTGAGTGGAAAGTGAAAAACTGACAATTTTATAGCCTTCCTTCTAATTATGCACTGGGATAACGTGGACTGCAACATTAGCTACAAAAATAAACTAATTACAAAAAAGGGATTATAAAAATCAGTGTCGTTCTGGGAAACACAAACAATTAAAAATGTTCTTATCTAGGTAGTTTGGAGCCATGTCTGGATATATCCAGAAGAGATCAGCTTGCTCTGCCTAATGATGTATGATTGTAGCTGGCAAAAATGAGTTTGGCTTGTTACAGAAATAGTGTGCTGACTGGCCATTAATACATGTTCACCCATAAATGTCTAATTGCATATGTGGATTTCCAGCACATTAGAGTGCTATAAACACTTTAAAATATCACCATTAAATGTTCTCTTTCTGGACATAAATGTGATCAATTACACTCCGATAGTTTTTGCAAATTACACGTTAACACAACTCCAAAAAAACCTAGCAAATCACAATTTTGCATGCAACAATGCAAGAATTAAAAACTGGTTCTATAAATATTCCATATAAAAGTAAACAAAATACAAAGTTGACAAATAAATTGTGATGAACCTGCTATCTACCTCCAGGTTACAAATGATCTCTTTGTCCTAAATGCATAATGACAAACATAGAGGCAAGAAGCAATTAGCTCATAACCACAAACTTTCACTTGACTGTTTTAGGTCACTTTGCTGCATGTAGAATATTGTATCTATATTATTTCATTAAGTTTTTAGTCACACTTGTTTAGGTGAAGAACATTGTTATGTTTCTGGGTGTGCGGGAAGGCAGTCATTTTAGAATACACACTAAATTACTGTATCTGCACACATTTTTTTTTGTGCCCACCGCAGTGTGCCTATTCCCAAAATTTGTGTTTGTGCTCACAAGATCATAGTTTGTGTGTCCTTCAAAGAATTCCGACATAATTGTGCCATCTGCATAAAAGCAGAACATTTTGTTCCAGATACCAAGGGCTATTTGTGCCAGTAAAGCTACTGCCACATGTGGTGGATTCTGGGTCTGCAGATAAATGCAAATCAGTGTGCCTAAAAGCTTCTTGATGAGCCTGCACCCGGAGCCATTGCAACAGCCCAAGTGCAGGCACACATTTATCTGCAAGCTGAGAACCTCCCACATGTGGCAGTAGCCTAAACTGAATGCATTGGGCCCCTGGAGTGGCACACAAGCAAGACATGAGCATACACTTACAAAACTCTTTAATTACACACTCTACAATGAACCTACTATTGATAAGCACAGTTAGGGTGTGTGAGAAATTAGTTTATACAGCCACAATTTGTTACTAGTGAGCAAAATTTTTGCCAGGCATGAATTTGCAACAAAATTCCACATTTCACCATTGGTGAATTTGCAGCAACAAAAATTTGCAGACTGAGGGGAAAAGTCACAATCACATAAAAAAAGTTGTGGTTAGCACCATTTCATTTTTGCCATTTTGCAAGTTTTTCAGTGAAGTTCAACGGAACAGATTCACTCATCACTTGTTACCCCTAGCACTAATATGCATAGTAATTTCAAGTGAGTGCTATTTTCTGCAGTTTTGCAATATGTTTTTATTCAGCTTTAAAATCATTGTGGCATGATAAATGTTTTTATACAAAAGTTCATTTTGTTCCTTATTTTGGGCTATTGTGTTATATTGTTAGATGAATTAGAACTTTAGCATATTCTTTCCTTTGTCAATGCAGGTGAGAAGCCATACAAGTGCTCCTGGGAAGGGTGTGAGTGGCGTTTTGCTCGAAGTGATGAGCTAACAAGGCACTACAGGAAGCACACAGGGGCAAAGCCATTCAAATGCAACCATTGCGACAGGTTAGTGCTGCAGTTCTACCACACATTTATTTGCAAGCTCCTAAATCTGGTAAAACGAATTTGTTTTAAATGTCCTGTTTATACAAATATTTCAAAATCCGGAAATTTTTACAAACCCATACTTCAACCCCACTACTCCTACCCTCCCAAGTAAATAAACTTTTACTACCAGAAAAGATATTTCAAAAAGGACTATCCGTGTTCTATAAGACATTATTATCACATAGAGTAGAACCTCCTAGGTGTCAGTTGACAAGATGGCAGGAATATTTACAGTTAGATATAGACCAAGAAGAATGGGAGCTAGCAGTCAAATCGCTGAGAAAGTCCACACACTGTGTGTCTCATCATGAGTATCTCTTAAAAATGATATGGAGATAGTACCTCACTCCAGTAAAAATCGCCAAATTCGATACCAAAGTTACTCCACTTTGTTGGAGAGACTGTAAACAAGCAGGTTCTTTGGAACATATCTTTTGGGAATGTCCTAAAATCCAAGGATTGTGGAAGGAAATAGAGGTTTTTCTTAGGAAATTACCTGTGAATTTGATGTGTATTCCTCCCAGTATGGCCCTTCTCCACATAAAGACCATGGACTTGCCTCCCAAGGAGAGACTGATTTTTAATCACATTTTTGTGGTTACCAGGTGTAAGATAGCAGAAAATTGGAAATCTAAAATAATTCCCAAAATTGAAGATATTCTTAAAACTGTAGAGTTTAATCTCAATGCAGAAAAAACCTGGGCAATCAGATCAGGAAATTTACAGTCCTTTCTGGTGAGATCAAGTTTATGGCATTCGATATACCCAGATACTAAATTGAATGATCTTAATTAGAGGTTATAAATCCCATAAATCTAATAAATCCAATACATCCTATAAACCCTCTCACAGAGATGGAGACTTTTCCAGTTGTGTACTCTGCATAACACAATAATTTATGAAGAGAGCGTACTGTTCTTAACTCTTAGCAATTGAATACAACTTCATTAGTTGTAGTATTAGGTGTAGTTGTAGTTATAGTTTTTACTATATGTATACTTCCTTATTGGGATATATCAATTTATTATAGTAAAATATTGCTCTATATTTTTGGTGAAGCAAAATTTCTTAATGATACAGCTTGACTATGTTTAATCAATCCTTAGATGGATGCGACCCCTAGGATCTCAGTAGTGTCAGTTTATACGCGTTTTGCACGTTTTCAACGCGTGATTAGTATACGGGTATAAATATACGTGTACATACACAAATTTCTTAACCAACAATATTAAATTATATTATATCATATTTTATCATATGTTGACCAATACTGAATGTATAAGTTTTCAACGGCTGTTATTATTTGTACTGCAGATTATTTTTCTGCATAATGTAAATATTAATGTTTGAAAATATTTTAATGCCTTTATTTGGCTATAATGTTTAAAAAATCCCAATAAAAATGATTGAAACTAAATGTCCTGTTTATGTAATATAGCATACATATGAGTGTCATCTGTACTTAATTTTGGAGGCTGATTTTTTTTGAAGAATGACTGATGTATGTCTTGCTACTTGAGATAACTAAATATAGATCGGTCCAAAGGAAACCTTGCAGTCTGTGTTTGCATACATAGGAATCTGTTATATATCATGAATCCATTATACTTGTGCGTGCTTTACAGTAGTCCAGTGATCCTACCTGTATAGATCAATTTTGTAATATGTTCAAAAATGTTTTTGGCAAGATTGTTGTCCCTCCAGAACCTCTTTTCTCTATTATTTAGTGTCTTTAAAACAGAAATTTCCCAGAAGCACCAAGTATTTCTACAATGAGAATAAGTGTCAAAGGGTGAAAGAAACCAAGTGCTTGTGTAATTACAAGTGACAGGCCTGACATTATCATCTTATGAGAGCCGAGATGCCTAGGCCTAGCAGGCTAAGCAAAGGCTTGGTCAGACTGCTGTCAACATTATTGAATAAAGATGTGCTTTTAATCACATTAGAAAAGGATTGAAAAAAAGATGAGTTATCAAGCCAAAGAACCCAGTAGTAGCATTAAAAAAAGGCCAAGAAAATATCTGTAATACAATCATTGTTTTATATTTAGCTACTGGTAGAATAACAGGTCAGGAAACAGGAAGACATTTTCTGACTTTGATTGCAAGGAAATGTGGGCTCTTGTACATCCTGCTTTTCAAAGCCTTTTCTGTCCTTAACCATCTTATTGGTTAAGTACAATTTGATTGATATAATCTGCTCCTGTGAATTGTATTTATTTTTTCTTTGAATCAACAAAGTTATCAGTATTTCCCTATTTGAAAATTGATTTTAAAAGAGAAGGAAAGGCTAAGTCACTTGGGAGTGCCAAAATGTTAGGCTTCCTTCTTCCGCGTTGGTGCATTGCGCATGTGCATTAGAGTGAAAAGCCGAACTTTATTCGCCGCAGAAGAAAAGCGGAATAAGGAAGCGCTCACTACAGGTGCCCCGGGCTGGTGTTGTTTTCTCCTAACAGGGGCACTGGGGGTACAAGGTAAGCGATTAAAGTCTAACATTTTGGCAGAAGTCAATTGACTTGGCAGAAGTCAGTTTCACCTACTGATGCAACTACTACAAGAACCTTGCATGTACCACCAGATCCAAGCTGATGGTAGTTCCAGAATTCCCTTGCAGTGTACTTGCAAGGAATTAATCAGAGCAGATTAAAGGGGTATATTAGGGCTCACTGCAAGTTGCAAAGGAGCAATATGTACCCAAGTACCTTTATTAATAGGTGTTCACTTGTTTAATCATAGATGAGGTTGTCTTTTAAGAGAAAAAAAATCTGTTTTGTTTTTTAACTGTGAAGTGTACTGTCATATCAAATTAGTTTAATAGAAATTACATGTACAGGTAATTTCCCAGAAATGGCTTCATGGAAATGTCCACTTAAACTTTCCCAAACTTGCCCTAAATTGAATTATGTCTATGGACTTTCTGAGTTTTCTTAACAATGTTTCACCAATCGTTCGAGTGGTTTAGTTCAACTGAGTGGTAGGGAATTCCCTGGCATTTAAACCCTTGAGGGTAGTACAGTCACAGATATCCAATCACAATGGTTCCATTGAACTTATTTAGTTAGGTGTTGGCTCAAACTCACAGGTGTGAGAACGTATAATCCAGTTACAATGGTACTATAATTCTCATTGAGGCAGGTGTTTCATGACTGTAAGTGTGAATTGTTGTAAAACCGCCAGGTTAAGGATGTCAAAGCGGCATTGTAAGTTGCTGACAGCAGTGTTGCATGTCCTCCTCTTTTCAGGGATGGTTTTTCCAGTCTTTCTCACTTTTTCAAACCATCTTTGTCAGTCCAAAATATGAACATTGCTGTCCTCAAAGGAGTGTCACTTTTTCTTGAGATGTAGATAGACTACTCAGTCAGTCTGGTACTTTTGCTTGACTTTGATTTTGTTTTGATAAAGACCCCCATGTTTTTGGAGCTGCTTTCAGATGTTTAAATGCTTTTTCTTTAGCCTCTGCATTGGTTGCCACAGTTTTAGACCAATGATGTAGAGTCCTTATAACCCCCAGTTTATGTTTCTGTAAGGAGTACCAGGAGACCGGCGTGCGTTCCTACCTTCAGGCGCGCTGGTCCCTGGCCTCCTCCTGTACAGCGCGCTCCTGCGCGTACTTCTCTTCGGCGCATTCTGACGCGCAATGGCAAGGGGGGCGCGCGCGCATGCGCAATAGCTTTGGGCTCTCCCGGCGCTGCGCGATGACTTCAGCGGACGCACTGACGTCACTTTGGCGCCAAATTCAAACTTTAAAAGTGTTTCCTTGCTTGTTTTCCTTGCCCAAGCTGGTCCTGATTTCCTGGTGCCTTGCTAAGCTTGTTTTGTATCTGATTCTCTGGTTTTTGACTTCTTGCCTGACTTTGACTACGATCCTTGCCGCCTGCCACTGATCGTTGCCTGACCTCGACTCCGATTTCGTCTCATCCCTTTGTACCGCGTTTGAATAGCCTTGGCCGTAAGTAGGATCCCTGCTTCTCCCGCCTCAGAAAGTCCGGGGCCCCAAAAGGGCGTCGGTGAACACCGGGGTCGGCAGGGCTCTCCTGCTTACCTAAGGGGTTATTCCAGGCAGTTACCGGGCTCCTAACCATACAGACTGTAACAGTTTCAGAGGGTGGTGGGAATCAAACAGCAAATACTGATCAGTGTAAGTGGGTTTCCTGTATACTTCAATATCCAGGTACCCCCCTTTTTCATAACTATTGAACAGTTTGCTGTCTTTCATATCTTTTCTTGTGAACTTGATGTTTTTGTCCACCAAGTTTATGTATTCAGTGAAGGATGTGAAGCATGGAGTGGCATGGGAAAACATGCGCATCCTTTAATAAAGCTTCTCCCGCAGAATCCAGCATTGAAATCCATTTTTCAAAAACACAAACTTTTTTTTATATTTAATTTTTAAATTTCACTTGGAGCTAGCCATATTTTTCATTTCCCAGGGTGCCACAGCCATGTGACCTGTGCTCTGATAAACTTCAGTCACGCTTTTTTGCTGTGCTGCAAGTTGGAGTGATATTACCCCCTCCCAGTAGAACAATAGGAAGGGAGCAAGATAGCAGCTCCCAGTAGCTATCAGAATAGCACTCAATAGTAAGAAATCCAAGTCCAGCTTGGGACTCCTCCAGTTACATGGGAGTAGGAGAAACAATAGGTCGTTACCTGAAAGCAGTTCTAATGTTTAGCCCTGGCTCTTTCTGAAAGTTTAGACTCTGCACAGAGATGGCACCTACACAACAATATTACAACTAAAAAAAATATACATTTGTTGGTTCAAGAATACAATTTTAATGGCAGAGTGAATTATTTGCTATGTTAACAGTGTAATTTAGAAATAAAAAGTGTACTATAAAAATCATGATAGTATCCCTTTAATTCTACTACATACTGTATATCATGACTTGGATGAATAGGAATCTTGAAAGACAAGTTGAAATTTAAAGGAGAAGGAAAGGCTAATAAAGAGTTAATCTCAAAATGCAGGCTTACCTTCAGTTGTCTCAATAGTGCCCTTACGTCTCCCCATATATCTCCAGTTCAGATGATCAGAAGCAAAATAGGAAAAAAAAATGCTGAGCTGGGTAGAAAGATTCCCATAATGCATTGCTCTTGTCCAGGACTTGGAGACTTACTATTAAAGGTGGCGCATGCGCACAAGCAGGCGCGCTCCCCCTAGCGTCTGGTTATGAGACGCTATTTGCTATTAGAAGCAGCAGCTGGGGCCATTCCAGGACGCAGCCGGCAGGGGCGGAGAGGCAAGCGAGGAGAGGAGCGGGGGCGAGAGGACGCCCTGGGGCCAACGTTTTAGGCCAGATATTGGTCGGGCATACCCATCGTTCCTGCCCCTACACGGCCCGATAAGCTGCCAAGGGACCGAATTCGGCAACTACAATCGACCCGTGTATGGCCACCTTAAGGCAATGCTGTACTGAAGTTGTTGCTTGTATTTCCATCTTTACTAATTGTATTTTGTCTTTAACAATGTAACAAAATCAAACTAAATCACATAGTTGTGAGATGTGACTGGGCATTTCTGTCAGATCAAACCCACATCAGTTCAGTGTGGTGATTATTGTGTGTCTGGTTTGTTGGGCATCAGATTAGATTGCACAGTGTAAACAAGCGTCCTGATTCCGAGTGACATTAATGGTGACAGTTTCATGCAACCAGTCAGAAACAATGTCTGCCGAGTAGCCTGTCATTAGTTTGTTTTGGCCAGAGAATGCCCAGATGTGTGTTTTCTGGACAAAAACCAATGGCGACAGGCTGTTTCCATTACTACTAATAACAGGCGGCTCTTTCACGTTAGGCCATCTGAAAAACTGTGGCAGACACTTTAATGTGCTTTGAGTCTTATTGGGTTTCTCTGTAAATTCTTTGATAGGCTTTAGAAATTTTACAAGGATATCTGTCAGGTGTGGCTTTTGTTTGTTGGGATAATAAACCATGGTACAGCAAGTCAAATGAATAGCACAGATTTGTGGCTTTATTGTCCTGTTTTGTGTGTTAATACCTATCTTCTGTGTAAGCCTGTTATCTGACCCAGTTCAGAAAGCAATAAAACCTATATCATTAGTTTTGTTGACAAGATGTAATAATATTGTGTTTGTTCAAGCTTCCAAAGATACTTTTTTTTAACAAATCCAGATAAAACATATTATTGATTTTATTCTGCATGTTGTAAGGTTTTTTAGTAAACCCACCATGAATTCAATAGGCAGCTTATAAATCTTCCTGGCTCCCTCCTTCTATATTTTACTCACCCCCTCCATCTCGTTGTCTGTCATTTTCTCACCCCCATCTTTCTGTCTGCAGCTACCATTACCTTCAGAATTATTTTTCTGATGCCCTCTGGGGAAAGGGTAACTGGAATCCAGGGGCTGATCTGACATTATGGTGACACTTTATGATTTTGTATATCTAGCTAGACCAGGGGTGTCAAACGTAATCACATAAGGGGGCCGAAATCTAAAACACAGGCTAAAGCTGGCCATACACGTGGCGATCTGACGATGTTTCCGCCACACACCATTCAGGGCTGAATCGGCAGGTAAGGATGTAGAAACAATAGGATTTCTACCTCCTTCTGCCGATTCAGCGATGAAGGGAGATTTTGGTCAGGCGCCTTCTATGGCGCCCGATCAAAATTTTCAAACTGGTCCGATCGGCGAGTCGGCCGATATCAGCAGCTTCCTGCGATATCGGTCGACTCGCCGACATACCATACACACACCGAATATCGTACGATATTAGCGGTGCGTGTATGGCCACCTTAAGTTGTAGGCCGAATTCTTTATTAAGATACTTAATAGATAGGCAGAATGTAAGTGGACACTTGGAGTACCACTGTGACTGCACAGTCAGGCACAGTAACCGAATTCGGCCCGTGGGCTTTGTGTTTGACACATGTGAGCTAGACAATATGCAGACATTGTTTAACATGAATATGCACAATTAATTTATCTATCTCTAGCTAGATATGTGTAGACATGTTTTTTTGGTTTAAAATTGGGTAGATTTTACATTTTGACATAAATATGTATTCAGTTTGCAAAGGTTGTGTTTTTAACTTTAGGAAAAAGAACACATAAAATACCCCTTATTCAGAAAGATCCAAGTTATTGGAAGAAACAGTAGATACAGTAGATAGATAGATAGATAGATAGATAGATAGATAGATAGATAGATAGATACTGGGCATGCTGGGGGTTGAACGTGCTAGGCATTTGTCATTTTTCATTCTAAAGTAACTATGTAACTAGAAGCTGGTAGTATGTATAGTTTCTTAGCACATTCCTCTTATAATATATATAATATATTTTTGCTTCAGATGTAACAAGAACTAAAGAAAAACAAATTCCATAAGTCACATCAAATTTCATCATGTCTCCCTTTACCTTTCACATTTTATCAGCCATATAATACTGCTTTGGTTGTAAAGAATGAACAAGAAACCCATACTCAGCATGCAAAGCCGCAGGCAGGATTTTCGCTAAACATATGTATATGTGCAGTACTTGCTTCAAACCTGTCATTGCTAATCTACTCTTTGACTGATGCCCTTGTGAAATAAATATGTATCTTAGGGGGAAGGGAGATATTATAGCCCTGATTATGTTAGGGGTTCATATTCTAGACAGAAACCATTTTATATGTAACAGGGGGAGGTGTGCAATTACTAACCTGAATAAAGGAAATATTTAACAACCTTTGATTTCAATAGAGCAATGTTATATCCTTGAGCATTTTTAAAGCATTCCTGCCTTTTTACTAAGCTTTAATTGATACATTAGCTTTCTGTAACAGAAACCTAAATGTTTACATGGAGGGATGAAGTTACTGGAAATGCTAAAATATGATGGCTTATCACTTCTCAAGTAATGCAGAAAACATTTAAAGTTACATTTAGGTGGAATGGAAACTATCCTGATATCTCAAGTTTCAGATTATTGCAGTGTTATCACAAATGCCTATCCAAAACAGTTTTTGTCTGAGCTGCCCACTGTATTTTATTTTTTTCATGGAGTGAAATGCTCATAGTACTTAAGCTTAAGTGCATTGTTTGTCTATAGAATTGTGCAAACACAGAGAATAAACACTGTAATAACTAAATATATAGTAGTTAAGTGCCATATGGCAATCTACCTTATTTTTCGCCCTATAAGACGCTCCGGAATATAAGACGCACCCAATTTTAAAGGTGGAAAATCTAGAAAAAAAAGATTCTGAACCAAATACTGTAGTAAAATATTTTATATCAACTGTATAAAGTTAATTGTCTCTGGGCTCGCACATAATGAGGCTTCCCCCAGGCCCCCCCCCCCAAGCATCCTTCAGCTTCCCCCAGGCCCCCCCCAAGTATCCTTCAGTTTCCCCCAGGCCCCCCCCAAGTATCCTTCAGCTTCCCCCAGGGCCTCCAAGCATCCTCCAGTTCCCCCACAGCACCCCCAGCATTCTTCAGCTTCCCCCAGGGCCCCCAAGCACCTTCCATTTCCCCCCTAACCTCCCCCCAGTGGCCTCTGGCTCCCATGATGTCTTCCTCTCTTCCAACACAATAGGTGCTCTTCCTCAGGAAAAAAACAACAGATTGAAAACCCAAAAACCCATATACACAATATATACCCTAGCCACAAAAATTGGGGCCAAAATGGGTCACAGTAACCATAGAAACCACTGTAAATAAACATAAAAGTAATTATAAGGAAAAGCATGAATGAAAAGTTAAAGAAAACTATATTTTATATCAATATATTTTTTATCATTTTATAGCATTCTTTATTACTGTCATTCTCTGAAATCATGACTGAAATCATTCAAAAAGATAGGGCAGATGATCCCAGGGAAGTAAGAGCAGAGCATTTTCCCCAGATGCATACCCCATGATACACCAGCTATTGAGAGCCAGGAAGAAGGAATTTGTCCAATGAATTTAGCCTGATTTAGCCTGGAATAGGGATACTTACAGGCCAATCTGTTCCAGTGCCTTGCTCCAATCCTACCTTACCTGGCTGTGGTCTTTACACCAGAGGTTCAGCAGCCCTATAACAGTAACAATCTATGCCTTCAGAGCTGTTCAGGGCAGCTCCCTATTTTCTGATCACCATTTTATGACACTTGTGACACTGCACAAGCCTGTGAACTGGGCTGCTGTTAAAAAGATAAGTTTAGAAATCACTGGAAATCATCAAAATAATAAAAAAGATTATTAATCAGTTTTGATGCAATATCATTTGATAGTTAATTGCTAATCATTCTTGTATTATATTTTTTTATTGTGATATAGTCCATTAGTGTAGGTATCCAACAGCAGCAATTCATGTTATTTGATGACTATATTGCATATGCAATATAGAAAAATAACAATACTGAGGTGGTAGGCTTGCTGGTAATAAATGTAACTTACCATTTGTAGCCTAATTCTAGGTTAAGCTATAGTTCTCCTTTAAAGTTACATGTAGCATGTACTGCCTTTCTTTCTAATCCCCTTCTTGTCTTCTTATTTTTTTTTTACGCCATGGCACACAGAGCATTTCCTCCACTTCTCTTAGCATACATTTTTTTTCTGCAGGCTGAGAGAAGCTGATCCGCTCCCTTATGCAGGTCTGTGTAAGGGAGCTGAAAAGTACAGCTTCCGCTTGAGTGCAGGTACGCAGAGCGGAGCAGAGGTTGGCCCAAAATGCCTTCTTTTGCACTTTTGGCCCAGCCACCACTACGCACTATGTACCAGCACTCATGTGGAAGCTGTACTTTTCAGCAGATCCGCTTCTCTCAGCCTGAAGAAAAAACACAGGCTGAGAGAAATAGAGATGTTCTGTGTGCCTAAAGCCTTAACTTATGCAGCATTGACTGGGGTAAATATTTAGTAAGCTCAGATATAATAACCTTATGCAAATAACATTTCTTCTCTGTTTATAATTGTAATGAGAACTACTATGTTGTTGCCTCCACAGAGGTATGCTTTACAACTGTGCACAGGCCGCAGTAGCTTCCCATCCCTTGTGTCCATAATGATGCAATTTTTTAGATGTAGAAGAAAGCAATATGGCTGCCATCATTAGTGTGCGTGCGTGTGTGTGTGTATATATATAGTTATGCAAATTAGGACTCCCCTATGCACACAATGGTATAGTTCCATTTTATACAGTATGTTTTTTTTGTACTTACGCTTATGTAAGTAACAGTTAATATGAGCCTTGACCATACTGATGACCTGATCAGTTCCCGTGCAAATGGCTTGGTTATTTAAGAGTGAGCCTTAGGATTCTAATAGATACAGTTATTGTAGAAGAGTTACATTATAATTCTCTTTTCAAACATTCTCAGCACTGCCTAATTGATAGTACAGTCAGCACCCTGTTAATTGACATCCTAATGAAATCTTGTGCATTAGATTGGAGGGGAGAATATAACTTTTGTAGCCGTTCCTGAGATATTCAGGCTTTCAGGGAGAACATTAAGGGAGGTGGAAGTACTCAGTCTGAGACTAATGGATCTTCAACAGATGGCTCAGAAATCAGAGGCAAGCAGAAGGTGCAGGGGTGGGGGGAGAGGTAAATAATCATCAAATTCATAGTATTTGGAGGAAGTCTCATAGGAGATGAGATTTTTGATCTGGAGAGTAATCTAATTTTCTTTAATATTAGTGGGGAAAAAATGTTTGCTGATTAATGTGATAATTGGGAAAAGAGCCCTAAATACACCTTAATGTGGAAACAATAAGTGTTTTACTGTGATTTGTGAAGTAGCAGCTATAGTGCTGCTCCAAGTATACAAGCAGTTCATCTTTTGTAACTTTGTGTGTTTGTCATAGATAGATAGATGGATGTTGATGGCATTTGCTCCCTCTGTTGCCCCTATGGTTTCTTAAAGGAAAACGATATTCCAGTAAATATTGCTCTTTTACATCTTTTCCCTTGATTCACCATTTAGTGAGGGTCTGTGTGCTCCCTCAGAGATCACATTACCAGAAATAATGCAGCTCTAACTGTAACAGGAAGAAGTGTGGAAGCAAAAGAAGGAGCTCTGTCCATCAATTAGCTGATGTGACCTAGCATGTATGTGTGCCTTGGCTTGTGGCTCGTGAATTTTATGATCCCAGGAAACGGCCCTTAATTTTTAAAATGGCAAATTTCAGTTTAGAATTACGCTCTTGCACATACAGGTATGGGATCCCTTATCTGGAAACCTGTTATCCAGAAGGTTTCAAATTACGGAAAACCCATCTCCCATAGACTCCATTATAAGCAAATAATTCTAATTTTAAAAAATTAAAATAATTAAAGGTTAAAAATGATTCCCCCTTTCCCTGTAGTAATAATAAAACTGTACCTTGTACTAGATCCCAACTGAGATATAATCAATCCTTATTGGGGGCAAAACAATCCTATTGGGTTTATTTAATGTTTAAATAATATTTTAGTAGACTTAAGGTATGGTGATTAAAGTGTATGGATGGAGCTCAGAACTGCAAATGAAAGAGAACAATGTGAATATTCTACTCTATGAATCCTCACATTTTTCCATTTTCCATTTTTTTAATTTAAAGAATGCTTTAAAGACAGATGAGCTAGTTTTCCTAAAACTTACAATAATGATTAAACCACAGTGTCACTTGGCAAAATTTGCAAGTATCCTGAGGGCAAGGCTCAAAAGCTATTTGCATATGGTGCCTATAAGCACAACTATTGGGGTAATGTATAAACACTGGGCAGTAACCAATGACAACCAATCAGACTTTCATCATTCTTATTGCAGCTGGCTGAAGAAAGCTAATCACTGATTGGTTACTATGGGTGCAAATTTGGTCAGTGTTTATAAGTGTGGGCTAGGCATCCCCGGGCGTTCCTCTCCCCTGCATATAAATCAGCACATACAGAGAAGGACCATCAGAAGATGCTAGGTTCAATTGAGCCCTGTACCTGCCTTTTACCAAAGACAGATATTAAGTACAGGGCTCCAATGTGCCTATGTGAGTGACTCTGCACCTTGCATCAGATTTTTAATCCAGTACAAGGCGCAGATCACAGATTGCACCTTCCACTGGTACCAGAGCAAATGCTTTGTAGTGTATATAGATGCTATACACTAGGTTACATATATTTTGGCATGACAATACTGCAAATCCGCAGTCCCGGATTCTTACTGAAAAGTCCCTCATTTCCCTTTGATCTCCTGTACTGTGCTTAAAAAGATACAGAGTTTCTCAAACTTAATTAAAAAAGTAGCTATTGGCAGAGAGCCCAGAAAACTTAACAAACTACACCTGCACTTAGATACAATTGTAACTAATAAGCTAAATAGGTCTCTTGAGGGAACTGAGACTTGTAGCTTACAGGCAATTCCACCTTTTTTAGCAAAACTGTAATAACACATAAAATAAGACCCCAAAACCCCAGAAATGTGTCCAAACTTTAAATAACCTGCCAAATTTTGTAAAAATTAGAGTGTTATTTAGGGGGTGTGGTCATAAAATGGGCGTGGTTAAAATATTTTCACTGCGCTACACATGGCATTTTATTATGCGGTGTAAAATTAAATTCACCAAAAAAATGGTCTAAAAAGCTGTGTAAAATAAATGAAGTTCCCTTTCCAAACACCATATTTTATGTCGCTATTTTACATAAATTCTGGCGAAAGAAAAAACGCATAAAAAAAATTACACCAATTTTGCGCCATTTTTTACACTGTGAAGCCTGCCGGTGTGTGGCATGCTGTGTTTTTAACACAGCATAATAAATCTGCCACTTTGTGTATTGGGAAATGATACCTAGAGAGCAGGAGATAACCATATTAGGTCTCTATCGTTAATGACAGATAGTGAATAGATTTTCTGTGTGTTTGGGGTGTCTGATGTTAGTCCAACCTGTGTGTAAGGTGACTTAGTGTAACCCCTTGTAGCCATGTACCAGGGTCACGTATGACTGAAAGTGCCGTTTTTGTGACAAATATGTGTTGGCCTTTGTGTGCATGTGTGTGTCCCATATCAATTCACATATAAGCATTAATTTTAGGTATTATAATCCTTAAATTGAATGGTAACAATTGCTTCCAAATTCAGAATACTTCTGGCTGTTAAATGGTTTATGATGATAAAAACATGTACTAAATGTTTTTTCTTCTGCCTTTCCTTTATCTGCAGGTGTTTTTCAAGGTCTGATCACCTTGCCCTTCACATGAAGAGACATATTTAAAGACATTCATAATAAAGATGGCATCCCAGCCTTGAACAGACCATGGATTGCAGTTGGCACTCATGGTTATGCAGGAGAACACTGTCACATGTAAAACTCTGTACACAAAATCCAAATCAAATGTTCATGCACCGTCACATTCATGCATATAACATCTGTTTGTTCTGCCTTACCCCCAGCCTAAGTGAGAAAGGCATGGAAGGATGGAGATTTGAATGATTGAGGATCTACAAAATCCTAAGCAGTTGTTTTTTGGGTGCTCTTATATGTCTCACCAAGGAAATCAAGAGAACAAGACATCTTTGCAAGCGAACAGTAGATTTGGGAGGCTCTGAAGAACTCAATTTATTGCATCTCAGAAGCTGCTAAAATCCACTTTCGGGTTGCTTGTTGTAGCACTAAATATTTTGTTTTAAAACTTTATGAGGTTAAAAATGATGGATTTCGACTAGGAAACCAAATCTCAGTCCATGAGCCTTCTGCTTCATGTGCGTGAATCTGAAGACTATTAAAAAAATGTCCTATTTCTATTAGGATCCGGCTACATGGTCCTCTGTAGTTTTACCTGAATATGGAGCTTTTAAACCCCTTTTTAACTCAATGCCATAGGCCTTACTGGCAGTAAACAGGTGAAGTTCCAAGCATGACCAAGGTTCTGCAATAGTTTGGTCTAAATTTATACAGAACTCTTGAATGGTAAAACATTTATATCCCCTCATTCCCTTAATTTATTTATTTTGTACTTATTTCGGCTGTGGCACACCTTATGCACTAGTGACTTTTAAAGCCGCTAACACTGACTGAGTGGGATCGAAATGATTAAAACCAGAGTGTCCTAACTACCAGTGTGCGCACTTCCAAAGGTTACAGACCTTACCCTTTTTGTTTTGTCACAGTAACCTTTTTACTTGTGTTTAATTTAAACAGGCTCAATGAGAAACATTGTTCATTTACAGTACACTCTCTCGTTGGACATTTATCTTATTAAACTTCTTGCTCTCTGTCTGGACACTTTTAGCTTGGATTGGACCAGCAATTTAGACTTGACTTCTCATGTCAATGGGCTGTAAGCCGTCTCCAACTGAACTTTCCAAAATTGTGCTTGATTAGTGATTTTTAATCCTAACAATATAACTAGTTAGAAACTTGATGTTATTTCGAGAGCAGCTGCATTTTTGTACTAAATATTTTGTTTCAGTGTCTAACACCAACAAAAAGCCAAATATATAAATCCATACAACACTGGATATTGGAGGACACCTTAAAGTACAGTAAGTTGACTTTGCGGGATTGACTCATTAATGATCGACTACCTTGAATACCAAGGTCATTATTAGGATGCTCTTAAATTAGTTAAGAGCTCAGAAATCTGTAAACTTAGTGGATATCATTTCCATTGGTGATTTTTTTACAGGGTTACAGTAAAATAGCTGTAAGTTCATTGTGATCTCATGTTAGTAATATCTTAGGGTCACAAAACAACTTTACGTACCTGTCAAAATCAGTAATTTTCTGATATTTTTAAAATGGCCCGAAATCCATCACAATCAGGAAATTCATGTACATACTACTATGCTGTCGCTAGTCTCTAGAGACTGCCAATCGTATCATATCAAGTGGTCAATTCAAGTAGTTGTGGAGGGGGATAGGTTGTCTATTTTGTATATTTTGGGACCATCCCTAAACAACTAGTAAAATTGCACATTTGGTCCCACTGTGTCCCTGATGAACGCAGCTCTTTTATCCCAGCCAACTAGCATATTTTTAACTTGTTTTGACTCCTTGACTGTTAAACAGAAAACAAAAAAAAAGTATAAAAAGAAAAAAAGTGGTATAAAAAATAAAAAAAAAAACTAAAATTTAAAAAAGGACAAAAAGTAAATATTTGAAAAATAAAACTGAAGGGATAGACTGATAACTTAAAGAGCAGCGTTGGCACTTGGGGTTTAAGCCATTAACTGCCAAAGGGACTAGCAGTGCTATCACACCCTCAGGCTGTTAAATGGATTTTAACCTCCCCTTTAATATTGAGATATAGAACCTGCCTATTGATAGGTCATTTTCTTTTCTCACTGAATTCTTTCTTTATATTCTCATTATTTTATTGTTGGTGGTGAGGCGTTGAAAAATGTACATGATCAGAGACCAAAATCTAAGACCATTTTAGGTGTTCCGAAGATCCTTATGAACAAGGATGAAAGAAAATGTTTGATTCCAAAGATTTAAAAACAAAATGTACTTAAATATACCTGAAGCACTGCTTGTTGACAATCCTTGTAGCCTTCTGCTTCTGCATATAAAAAAATATTATATATATATTTTCATGTTATGGCCATTATGATGGGTTTTTAATTGGGTGATAAAAGCCAAGGGTCACTGATATGCATTAAGAACTCTAAGGGGTTATGTGGTAGAATAGGCATAGTTTGCCTTTCTCCATTTACCAACAACAACCAATCAGCAGTTAGGTTTTTCTGGTATAGTGCTGTTAATTAAAGCAAATATCTGAGTGGTTGTCAAGGTTTCTGGCGCAGGACAAGATTTTGCCTTGATTATTATATAACCCCATACATTTTGATGCTAAATTTTATTTTAACCACATAACTTTTTACAGTAGACATTTGAAAAAATGTTCAGAAGGAGAATTAATTAGGTTTCATTTCATACCGCAGATCTTATCAATTTATTCTTTTTTTTATAATCAATTTAAAATGGCTGGTTTGCATCACCTATGCCATGTGCAACCTGCTTTTTCATAGCACTGAATTACTAACACCCATATGTATCACACTGAATGCTGTAGTTACCTGCTCAATAGGATGTTTAATAACATATATTAGCTATGTATTGTATATTGTTTAAGCTAAGGTATGCTTAAAACTTTGTCCAGTGCATAGAGCCTGTCACTGGAGATGTATACATTAGCTTTTTCTAGCTTTATATGTAAGCCTGTGCTTTCATGAATTGAACAAAAAGGTCATTACTGTATTGATACAGTATACATTGCAATTATTATTGCACATTAAAAACTGGATGGGTGAAAAGATGTGAGAACATTAACCAAACCCATCACTTTCCAGGACACTAAAAAAATTGAAATATTCTTCCTTTAAAGTCTACATCAAACAAATTCTTGCAAGATATTCTTAACCCCCCCATGTTGACCCGCTGTGAGTGACGCTTTAATCACTGCTTTTAATTTTTGGGTGTCTGGGTATGGCCCTTGAAATATATAGAACTGAGGCAGTGAAGGATGTTGTAATCAGAAATTTTTGCTTGTGCATGCCTGCAAATTCATTTAACATCATTTATCTATAAAATATGTAACAAGGACATACCATAGGGGTGTAAAATACCCACACAAACACAGGTAAATTTATAAAAGAATAACTTTGCACAGCTAGAGCCCTGGTCAGGATAAAAGACCCCAGTGATTCAATGCAATCACCATTATGCGAAGTCCTTTCTTTATACTGAGAAAATACATCAAGTTAGCCATTGAAATGTCAGGGTGCAGGAAAGGGCCATCACAGTGACAGTTATTTTGTATAGATACTTGAAAAACAAATATACAGTAAATTATAACAGTTTAAAATAGTACAGGGTGCTATATACCCTGGCCCTGTATGTGTTATTTTCCTATAAACAGCAAATAAAGAGGGCTTAGTTTTTTGTGTGTGCACAGGTCATACTTAAACTGTATACTTATATATATACATATGACTAGAAACTGCAGTATCACTTATCTCATGCAAAATATAGTATTATAATTATTCTTTAATTGTATGCTAAAAATTGCTTTGTAGGGAACATACATTAAATTAAATAATTAGTCCCATCCACTTCCCCTAACACAGGCACAACAACACGCACTAACAGCACACAGAGGTAAGCACCCAGCAGCTGACTCCTGTGATTTTTTGCATAAGAGCAGAGAAGGAATTCACTTGGCACAATAGCTTTGCACCCATATTTTTTGTATATTACAGGGTAATAAATGAAAACAGCAGCTTTTAGATGTTGTATACTGGTATCTGTATAAAGATTACTGGAATGATAGGAAGGGTCATGGCTCACTGTGATACTGGTATGGAATGAGGGGCAATGCTTTGCTGGTAGGCATAGAACCATGCATTGCAGGTGACAATCATATACCACTTAGGCTTTTTCCAATTTCTCATTAACAGGAGGAGACTTGTTTTAATTTTAGGTGTTTTAATTCCAGCTACTGAGTAGCAGCAATCTATGCTTCATGTGCAACAGGCATTAGTCCTCATCTTTTCACGCATTTTCATTTGAAACCCCTTCTGGGTTCCTACAGGGCACACCATCATTTGGCATGCCCAGCTATAAAACAGTCCCCCTGCTATGGCTTCTTCAGTGTCTAGAAACAATGAAGATTTACCCCAAATCTTACCCTAATTTGTACATCTAAACTGCATCTAATAAGACTCCCTAACAACAATAACAAGTTTAATAAAAAGGCTTGATGCACTAAATGCTGCACTATGTTGGAAAGCAGGACCATGATGTCCTGGACCCAAGCTGTGTCTCAGGAGGATAAAACTGTTGATTTAAAACTTATAAATGGCTCATTTGCCTTTTATAATTATTGGCGCCAGGCACCATAATAGCTTTTTAATGAAGGCATTGGCTATTATGTTAAGTTTTCAACTAACTAGACAGAGTGTCTTCATCTTACTCTAAATACTTACAACAAATTTCAAATTGGATGTCAAACACTGAGGGGCTGATTTATCAATGTTCAAATTTGAATTTTTTTTTGCCATGATTTGAATAGCAAATCATGAATTCAAAATCTCAAGTTTTTAGATTCAAATTTTTTAATAAATAAGCAAATATTTAAATTTGGTAACATTTCAAGCTAAAATTCACAAATTCAAATTTTTATTAAAAAAAAGGTTTGGGGGGCTAGATTATGATTGCTTGAGTCTTCAGGCTAATGGAAACCCATTAAATCCATGAGAGTTTGCTAACTTATGCTGGGTTTTGAGCAGAAAAAGCTTGGCAATTTCTGTAAATTTCCCCTAAAAGGCTTTTGTAACGAAGAAAAACGTTGTCAACTTTTAGGTTTATCAAAGTACAAGCATTGTCATACCTTCTAAGCAATCCCCCTTACCCCTATCATGCTGAGATATTTTCAAAAAGCAGTAGGTTTATAGAACTGCAGTAAGTTGCTTGGAAGCCTGACAGAATTGTTGCAATTTAATATTTAGGATTCCTACTAGTAGTAATCTAAGTAAAGACATTTTCTTGAACCTTTCTTTTAACAATTAACTTTTTGTTATAGTATTAATTTGTGCCAAAGGCAATCCATTGAAAATAGTGTTCCCACTAAGCTGTGGAATTGCGATCCACTCACATCTCTGCGCACACAAAAAAATTTTGCCCGCGTTCTTGCACGCACACCCAAAAGTGATAAGAAAGAACACTGCTTGGAAACTGCAAATAGTTCTGCTGTTAGAAAACATTTCTGCAAAGTGTTGCAGAGTAAAAACCAATAAAACTGTCTGTAAGAAAAGTCAGTCAATAACATTTTCACAAAGAAAAAAACATATTCAGAATACTGGTTTATAGGTAACTATCAGCAATGTGTGGCATAAGCAGTTTGGAGAAATTTGGAAATGAGTCAGTTGTTTTGTAACCTATGTGCTGTCTAAACTTACAGAAAAAAACACTGAATTACATTTGCAAAATATGAGAAGCACATATAATATTCAAAATTCTATAGGCAATTTATAGAGTATAGGCACTACACAATTGTCCTAAATTCTGGTGTGCTAATATGTCTAAAGGTGGCCATACGTGGGAAGATTTGCTCGTTTCGTGAAGTCCCCACAAAATATCAGGCTAATTCAGTCATTTCACCCTAGAATTACAACCGTGGACCCTGGCACCGTCAGATTGGGAACCGCATCAACGAGCCGATATGGTCCCAAATACGACAGGGAAATCAATCCTGCCTGATTGAGATTTGGCCAATATTAGGCCAGATATCAGTCGGGGAGGCCCATACACGGGCAGATAAGCTGCTGAATGTCTAAAGGACCTGAATCAGCAGCTGAAATCTGCCCGTTGAAACAAATGTGAAATGTTAGAGTTTTAGTAAATCTGCAGAAAATGAAGGAAATATTTTTAAGAAGCCCTAAACTGGCTTTTGACTCCAAGTAAAAACCCTTATACTTATAAATGGCCAATCACTTTTTAGAAGACTATGAGATTCACCAAAATCAACAACAAACTGATCTCTTCAAATCAAATAATGTTTTATTTTTTTCCACAGCTCATGTTTCCTTATAACTGATTTTTACACAATAGGTTATGGTGAAGATTGTCAATGTATTAAAGTATCACTCATTGCTTGCTGGGTCTTGGGGGCTCTTTACCTCCCAATCATAAATGTAATCCTGAAAATGATCACATTAAGCTCAAGACTAGTGTAGTATTTCATAAATGTTGCACTTTTTCAATCTTGTATTGAGAACACAGAGGCTGAGTAGGTGAACACCCTCTGCTTCCCTCCGTTGAATGAAAGAGAAGAGTGACTGCGTTCTTGTCTAACTCCCCTAATGGTAATTCTTGGTAAGCAGATGTTCAGCGAGTATGGGGTAATTCTGCTGCCTTATTTTCAACCCCATTAATGGAGTTGTCTAGCTAGAAAATTTTAAAAGCCTGATATTTTCTTTCTATGTATCCCTACAATACCAGAAGGACCAGCAAAGCAATGGATGTCCTCTGGCACTGGGAGGGTTTGAACATTTTCCTTTGCAATTTTTAATTTTCAGGCCTTTTTTGTGTTTTATTTATTTTTTTTTTAACTTTGATACCATTCAGAATTTTGAACAAAGTTGCTGGGTACAAAAAGGGTATTGGTATACATTTATTATGCCTGCCTCACTCATTTAAATATAATTTCAGATATTAAAGATAAATTAAATATTAATAATAATATTGTTTTAATATCAATGACAAGTCATTTGCTCTCCCACTAACCAATGAAAAAGGAGTCAATGTGCTGTATATAACAAATAAATATATATATATATATGTAAATAAATATATATATATATATATATTCACATTCATAAATATAGCCTAAACCTGAATCATTCCAAGATTTGTTTTTAATACATTTATTCTTTTTCTCAAAAAGCATCCCAAGAAATTTAGATTTTTTTTTTTGTTTTAGTTTGTGATGGGTTACAGCTTTACATTTTTGAGTACGTTTATAATGATAAAATTCTTAAAGCTAGATATTGTTTCCAAACTTTTTAAATAGACTTTGAAAAGGAAACATAATGCAGATATTGTTTTAAAGAACTGCTTGATAATACCACTAAAGTAAATTATAGCAAAAACTGTCTGAACTAATTGACTGAGGGGCAGATTTATCATAATGTGAGTAAAGAGCTTAATACATAAAAACTCACCCTTGTTCTGTTCATTCCTATGGGATTTTTAGAAGTGTATTTATCAAATGGTGAGTTCTAAGTTTGACCAATTCATAAATACGCTTTTAAAAAATTTCATAGAAATAAATGGAACATGGGTGAGTTTTACTGTATTAAGCTCTAATGTCACAATTTTGATAAATCAGCCCCTGTAGGTCCTTCAAACCAATTCGGCAGCTTATTTGCTTGTGTATGGGCACCCCCGACGGGCCTAACTGACTGACATTGAGCCTAAAATTGGCAAAATCTCAATCAGACAGGTTTGATTCTCCATTGGACCAGGGACCAAATCGGCTCGTTAATGTGGTACAATTGAATTAACCTGATATCACCCACTTAAGATGGTCATATAGGATTAGATCTGCTCCTTTGGTAACCTGCCAAACAAGCAGATTGCAATGTGTAAGGCCACCTTAATTGTCTGTAAATTAACTGTTATATATAGGTTAAATGGGCAAAGTTTGATTTTCGCAAGTGCAGTTCCTTTTTATTGTATGATGCCTTATTAAATCATTTGATTGTGCAAGTTTTGCTTGCAATGCCCTACAATCTATATATTTCATATCAGTATTAATACTGCCACATAAAGTTTTTAAATTTCATATGTGTGACAAAAAACACATTTGTGTGACATGTTTATATTTAGGGATAATCTGTACATTTATATCATTAACCTGAAAACAAACTTCAAACAGGTTTAGTAAAAAGTGCATTGTAACCCCCTATGTGAGTATCTATAGGACCAAGTTGGCTCCATTGATTTCAATTTGAGGTTGGCATAAATCTGTACCTATTACATTTTACTATTTAACATTATTTAAGTATGATGCAGTCTTTTAAAAACAAAAACATTTTACCACATACATAGCTTGGTCATTGACACAGTTATGTATTTACCACAGCAATGTTTTTTGTCCGTTGCAATAGGTGGACTGTAAATTAGAACAGCTCTATAAGCAAATACTTAGATGATTCTGCCTTTAGGTATATAATTTGGTTTATATTTTAGAGTCACCTATTTAAAAATCCTTTGGGAGAATTCTGAATGTTACTCAAACTGGAAAAAATAGCTTGAAAAAAATGTTCATTTTGCACTATTATTTCTTTTTTATTTTTATTTTTGGCTGGCGTGTCGAACAAGTGCTTATGGAGAGACCCTTAATTATATTCTCTCAGGCCTTTTATGGTATTTCTACTATATCCAAGAAGTACCCAATTCTAGCTCTCCGTTTTCCCTTTATGGTTTTTTGTTTTTAATTACCTTTTTCATTCAAAATTTTTGTTACTTTTTTGTGTTTTTTATATATGAAGATATTACTTTGTCTTTTTTGTTTTGCTGTACAAAAGTCTTAAGATTTAAATAAAATATTATTTGTATTATATGATGGTGGTATGTTAATGTTACAAAATTATTAATGAAGAAAAAAATTTATTTTTGTTACTGGTCTGTTTCATAATTCTTTTTTAAATTGGTATATTGTAAGATATCTATGCAAAAATGTTATGTGACGCATTTTTATTTAAGAATGTAATATGTGTAATAAACAGTAGAATGTGTTTGGCCTGGAAATGATTAAATGCCTCTTGTGCATCATTTTCATTTCAATTAACACTTACATGAAACACACAGAAATACAATGTACCTGCTGTTCAGCCTCTGCCAGCAAAATCACTGTCTCTTAATGTACCCCATAGAAACAGGAGATGGCTTCAAATTGACAACTCTGTACAAAATAACTCTCAACCATCTGTACCACCAGAAATAGCCGCACTTCATTAGCAGAATTTGAATGGTTTGCTATAGTAAAAAATACAGTCTATTTGCAATTGACGTCTCCCTTTTAAGCTTATACGATGGAGAAATATTTTTAATATTTAATATTGCAATTGAAGTTTTTCCAAAAATTACAAATCACACATATACTGGAGAATTTTTTTGAAATCGCAAATAGTCATGAAGAAAAATTTGAATAGCATAGCAAGTAAAGGCCGAGTTTCTATACAAGTCAATGGGAATTGTGTCTGAAGATTTCACACAACTTTTTTCCCAGTTTATTGTTGAGACTTTAAGCCTCAATAGGCTAATGGCACACAGGGAGATTTATTGCCCGCAGTAAAAACTGGGCTACAATGGGTAACCAATCTCCCCAAAATGCTTTCCCACCGACAATAAAGTAAATCACTGAGCCGTACCTTGTGGTCTGGGGTGGGTAGGGGATGTGTTTCCCTCTGCCTACCAAATTTAAACTTCAGTCCACAGAGGCCTGCAGTTTACACAAGTAACCACATAGTGGGCGAAGTACAAAGAAATGCCTAATCGTGGCCTGTTTTTGCACTCATTGTGAATTGGCCCTCTTATTTTCAGTCTTTGTTTTTGCATTGTGTGTAGTTGGAGTGGCCATCATGGCAGCTTTATAAAATTTAGTTTGATTTGTTGTTATAGGTTACTATAGTAGTACTAAACTTAGCCTTTTTATTACATTAGCTTAAAAGTGGTTATATTCAATGGTGAATTTGTCAGTGTGGACAGCATGGAGACAGAGTGGAATGTATAAAGCAGAGAGCCTGTCAGGGGGATATTAGTTTAATAACAGCAGAAATATTAAAAGGTTCATTTACATCCACAAGCACAGTAACCAAAGTGAAATTCTGAGTGCAATCACCATGGCTTTTTTTCCTCAATGCAATGGTTATTCCCATAAAATCCCATGGATTTTGGGAGGGTGCCGATCCCTCCAGCAGTGTGCACCGGGCGCTTTATTATTTTGGAGAGCCAAGGGTGTGCAAGGAAGGTCTCTGGTTCGCTTATTCCCATAATTCTGCTATCATTGCGGACACAAATATGCGATTTTCTTGACACAATTGTGTTACACCTACCGCAATGTCATCTGATTTGTGAAAATGGACACAACTGGGCACACACTTCATTGTATGTCAGTCTGCCTGGTGTTATTTCCAAAGTGCACTACTATCATGTTCTATGTTCTTGTGTAGGTTATTTAAGGGAACCCTAGAACTACCATCTGGTAGTCTGGGTCTGGAAGTGCTGTTGGTCCAGCCATCCTTTGAGTCAATAGGCACAGCAGTCCCTGATTCAGAATGGAATGCAGGAAGGACTAAGTTGTGTGCAAGGAATGAGGGAAGTGCATTCAACTGACTGCAGGGACATTGCAGGGACCACAACTGTGATAGTGGACATAAATGAGCCCTTAAAAATTGGAACATACTTCAATGAGCTGCACACACATGATTCTATGCAGTTGGGTGACTTACCCCATTTATGGTCCCACCTATGCATCAATGTTTTGGGGATGCAACCTATGCTTAACCAGGATCCTGATACTGAAATGTTGATGCACAGGTGGTCACAAAAAATGGGACATTGAATTGTGTGTGTACGTGTACAGTATTTTTCATTGCTAAATTTACTGTGCTGGTCATATAAGGAGATCTGCACCACTAGTGCAGAGGAGAAAAAACCAGAAATACTCCATTCTTCCAGTAGCGCTGCGACAGGTACATGTTTCCTGAAGACTTGGCTGACCCACTGAGCGCCCCTGGACCAAGACCATAACACATGCGCACATTGCCTGTCTGAAATCCTGCACATGAGCACAAAACGTAAAGTGCTCCTGAATCTCCTGCTCGCTTCAGCACGCATGCGCAGATAGAACAAGTTGACATCAGCGGAAGCAATGGAAAGGCTGAACATCTGAGGATTGCTGCAGCTAAAGTAAGGGGTTAAGTGCAAAATGAATATAGCATTTAGCAAGGGGCTTTAAGGGACTGTTGTTTGCCAAGTTTTACATTTTGGGGTTTCCTTATCCTTTAATTGGGGTATGTTCCTTGGGAACTCACACTTATCATACTAGGATCTTATTTTGTGTGAGGTGCTGATGTTTCCTACAGTCAGTGCCAGGCAACGGTTCACTATGCAGCACAAGCAGCTCCCACTTTGCCTGTATATTAATACTGTCACAGCAACATGTGTTTTTGAAAACACATCAGTTAATAGTGTTGCTCCAGCAGAATTCTGCACTAAAATCCATTTTTTTTTAAAAGAGTGATTGGTTTATACCTAATGTTGATGCCATATTCTTCAATTCCCAGGGTGCCACAGCCATGTGACTTTGCTCTGACAAACTTCAGTCACACTTTACTAATAAGCTGCAAGTTGGAGTGATGTCCCCACCCCTCTGTTCCGCCCTCCCCAGCAGCTTAACAGCAGCCATATGGGAAGGTATCAAGATAGCTTCCTGACACCTGTGCTAGAGGATTCAGCTGCCTGGAGTGATACTGCCTCCATGGGCTAATAGCACTGCTGATAATAAGCAAAATTGCCTAAACTGCCTCCCAATAATTTAGGGTGGCTTCAATCATTTTTCTGCCAGGTACATTAAATACAGTGAGAGATAGTGATAAGCGAATTTCACTGAAAATTTCACAAAACTGCCGAGAAGTTAGCAAAATGCGTATACCGTGCAACTTTTTTTGAGGTAACCATAACTTTTTTGATGTGTGCAGCTTTTTTTGGACATGACTTTTTTGATGCGACTACAACTTTTTCTTATGCGACCATGACTTTTTCTTCATCTTTTGTGTGGCGGTTTCCTGAAAATGGCAAAATGCGGAATTTCGCAGTGAATCCATACCTGGCCGAACATTTTGCTCATCAATAGTGATGACTATGGTAACCCTTCTAAAAAGCAGGTTTACTGAGAGGTTGGAGAGGATTTCGGCACGTTAGAGTTCAGAGCAATTTCAGAAATCGTTCACATGCCCTAGTGGTAGGCATGAGAATAGCACCCAAGCAGGAGAAACCCTGTTTAACTATCATGTGACTTGCATCTTACTCACAGTACACTGAGTAGGAAAATAATTTAGCTTATCTGAAAGTTCTATTGTGTAGCGCTGGCTCCTTCTGAAAGCTCAGAATCATCAGAAGATGGCTGCCTACATACCACTATAAAAAAATACATTTGTTGGTTCAAGAATAAAAATTTAAATAGTAGAGTAAATTATTTGCAATGTAATTTAGAAATAAATAGTACACCATAAAAATCATGACAGAATCCCTTTAATGTAGCTTGTCTCCTCATGCCAAGGATACATTAACACATAAATAATTTAAATTTGGTTTATGTTAAAGCTTTTATTGCTTTTTCCCTCCCCCTCTGAATGCATTGGAGCAAGTATACCTATGCAAATGTTTATTTCTAATATTTTCAACACTGATTAGTTCCACTGCATCAAAATTCCTAGTGAAAAAAAATCAATTTCAGTAAGAAAATCCTGCCAAATTGTTAATGTCCATAGCTTACAAAAGCCCATTAAATCACAGATATGCAGACAGAAATTGAATTTGAATTGATCGGGTACCCTTTAAATTGGCAAAAAAGCCCTGAATATGTGGGATTTTTCAGTTTTGTACTTTAGTAGTGAATATTATATACAAAGTCGCTGAACTCAAAAGGGGAGTCATAAGCAATTTTATACATGCTGATAGTTCCCATATTTATTTGCATTGAATTTCAATCTTAAAAATACATACCAGAGCAAAGTCCACTTTCCAGAACCTTCATCCGAGCAGCAGCTAAACAATAAAGCAATTGTCAGTAGATGTCACCATGTGCAAGGATGCTAGCTTTATTGTCTTGGCTTAAATCTTCTTACTTGTAGCTGTCATTTTCTCATTGAAACTCCCATTGACTTCAAACGGGGTGTAAAATGACAACATTAGAGATTTTTTTTTTCAAACTTGCTACTGTATATAAAACATTAAACTATTCAAGTTAAAATATGTCGGATGTGTGCAACTTTGCACATCAACATTTCACAATACTTGAAATAAAAAGAACAGCATGAAAAGATCATAAAAGTTGATATTCTTCTTTTATTATTATCATCTGTATTAATGATGGCATCTTTCACATTAAGATGCTGAGATTCCCAGAATTCTGTATTTCATTTATATCACTTCTAAGAATATTGTCAGGTAAAGTTTTATGGTATTTAAATATTCACAATAGAGCACTTTAATTAAAACCATCCCTGGAAGCTTCTAACATTTCAGTTGTAAGCTAAAAGGAAATGTGACTTAGTGCTTTTCTATTTTTTTTTTTTTTAAAGGAGAACTAAAGCCTAACTAAAGAAATAGTGCAGAAAATGTAGTACATTAAGTTTTGGGCTTCTGTGCTGACCCCAGGCAACCACAGCCCTTTAGCAGGGAAGATCTGTGCCTCCAGAGATGCCCCAATAGCTCCCCATCTTCTTTTCTGCTGATTCACTGCACATGCTCTGTGCCACTGTCAGTTACTGAGCTTAGGGACTGACTTAC